>NC_041038.1:3996067-4074046 GCF_900634625.1 Parambassis ranga
GAGAATTTCAACATACAAATGTGCTCTTTTTTTTATCATGAGAGAACTTGTGTGAGACAATGAAGGTGGGCAGAGGAAAGATGTGGGTGGAAGCGTGTGAGTCTGAATGTTGGCTATCTATAATAAGCCCTCGTGGAAATAACTTAACACACAAGGCCAGCCAATCACCGTTGAGCCGCCTTTGTCCCTGATGATTATTTAGAATGGATTTTTTTGTATGTTTGAAGGCAATATTGATCATTTTTACCACAGTTGTAGCATCTATGTGTTCATCTATGCACACACTACATACGAGGGGCCGATCCTTTTACAGTGCCAAGTCAGTTCTGAGTATGAAGTGCTTTGTGGTTGAGGGTGTTCCGGCTGTCGTCTCTGATCACAGAGAGTCCACAGCAGAGCGTGGGGCCACTTCCGCTCAGCAGACATAAGACAGATGTAGGATGTGATACATGGTGAAAGTACCCAGCAGCTGAACTACTAAGTTTCTATGTATGTATGTTCCTTCTATGAGAACAACTTATTTGTCCTACAAAAGAGGTGCAGTGAAGGTTGCAGATTTCTATCCCTATTATGTTTTTACATATAATTAAAGGCAGCAGACTTCAAATGTAGATTGACCTTCTGTGTTGTCACCTGGCCTGTGGACGTGTTTAACATGGAGGTAGATGGGTGAGCAGGCCTCTAGTGGTCGTTTGAGGCACTGCCTGGGCCTTCATATGTACAGTTTACATGTCCTGTGTGTTCCTGTGTCCATGTGTTCCTGTTTTCCAGTTCCCCTTTTTGGATTCTCCTCACCTTGGTTTGCTTTGTTTGTCTGTTTGGATTACTTGTTGTATTTTGAGTTTTTGGACTTTGGCTTTTTAATTAAAACTCACCCTTTGTTTGGATTTTGGTCTGCCTTTGTGTCTGTATTTGGGTCAAAGGGATCACAGAGGTAACCCTTATATTAAAACTTTGTTTTTATATGTGCTTCCTGACAAATTGAAGTCAATTTGTAAGCACTGTTTCATGAGAATATAAGCCCCACGTTCAGTGTTTGTGTGTTTAAAGGGCTATAAAGGGTCAAGTGTCAGTGTGGTGAATTGATGTGAGATGATGGAGTTTCTACTGAGCAGCCTGCTGCTCACTTCTCTCTGTGCCTGCTCGTCTCACAGTAAGTAAAAACAATGATTTTGTACATCACCTTTGGTCCTTATGTTATCATCTTTGGAAATGTAATTTAAGCTTTCTGTGGAATTTATTTATATTAGTAACTGACTTATATATATATATATATCCATGTTATTCCAGAGATCCATTTTACATGGAACTCTGGAATAACCTCTCTGGGAATGATTACTTTTGGCCTATTTCAGCTGATTGTTTTGGTTTTATGAATTGTTCTTATAAGCGCCAGCTTACTTCTATCTAAGGCAGCAAACTTAACTTAAGTAGCTTGTGAACAACAAGGGGCATTCAGGAAGTAAAAAGCAAACCACAAGTAAGAAGAGAATGAACGCCGGACTGATCTTCATGACCTGAAGAGAAACATCTCTAAATAAATCCTGCCTAATAATAACAATATAAACATGCATCATGTTTTAAGAACTGTAACAATGATATATGTATCAGTGAGTTTGTCTTGATGACTTGATGATGTCATCAAGACAAACTGGTAATGTTGTTGCATCCTAAGATTTAATTCAATCCAGTTTTATTCAGGTTTTATATTTTATTTTTTATTCCTTAACAGGAGAAATGGTCTGCTGGTTAGCAGATACACGCTGAACATACAATTGTTTGATCCAGAGTATAATGCATCTCTGTCATTATAGGTGTTTTCATCACATGCATTTGTTGTGAACCAGACTCCTAATAGAAATCCTTCATTCTTAACAGACAAAAGAC
Organism: Parambassis ranga; assembly: GCF_900634625.1. Classification (NCBI taxonomy): domain Eukaryota; kingdom Metazoa; phylum Chordata; class Actinopteri; family Ambassidae; genus Parambassis; species Parambassis ranga. The sequence continues at coordinate 3,997,955 of NC_041038.1, forward strand.
AATCACTATAGCATCCTGAAATAATGCAGTGTGTACAGTCAGTGTGTGATGAGCTGCTGTTTTATATACGTCTCTCTGTCTTTGTAGGTGCATCATCATCACTGATCATAACAAGTGTGAGCAATGATGTTTCTGTCATGGAGGGCGAGACAGTGGACATCACCTGCTGCTGGACAGGAGAGTTTGAAAAAGTGCGAGTAAAGTGGCTGAAAAATCAAACAGAAATTAAAGATGAAATTATTGGTGCAACGGATCAGACTCTGGGACTGGTGACAAAGAAGGAAAATGACTGTTCAACTCTGACTTTTGTCAATATCACAAGAGAGGATTCAGGACGATACAACTGCAGGGTGATTGTGGAGATACCAGTTTTAGATGGGGCTGAAGGAAATGGAACAATCATCACAGTTCTGTCCAATGAGAAGACAGCAGACAGCACTGATGATACATCAGCTAGTGGTTAGTATTTAACCACTCTGTTTGCTGATGTTTAGTATTAAAACTGTGTAACATCATATGAAATTATGACTAATATGTTCCAGAGTCCTGGCAGGAAGACATGGTGATTTATGTCCTGAGGTGCCTGCCCTTCATCGTCCTTGTGGCAGCTTTCGTCTGGCTCAATTACATAGGGACTAAAGCTTGGCAGAACAAACCAGGTAGGCTACTATTTTATCTTCACCTAACTCAATTAAGACAAGTATACAGACTGACTGAATAACGTCATGTTTCAGGTGCCCCTAATAATCCCACATTGGCTCAAAGAAGAGAGAGAAGAAGAAGGATTAGTACATAGCAGGAGGAAGATATTAGATCACAATACTTCTTAATACTACTATTACACTTCTTATTTTACTATTTGTAAAAATGAATGAATAAATAAATGCATTTATTCTCATATTTGGCTGTTGGATGATTTTTCTTTTTTAGCTGTTTCTTCTTCTTCTCTTGTCTAATTGAGGCCACACTTAGTTTGTCAAGTAGTGCTGACACTTGTAGGAAAGAGTTAACACAATACATCATCACATACTAAATACATCACTGAAATAGATAGCATCTGACATTGCAGCTAACATATTTTATTGAGCTTTATCGATCTAATCTTAAATTCAAAGTTTGTCGCTCACAGGTGTCCTTCCTGTGTTATTGCGCCCCTAGTGAGCGATGGTCTGAAGTGACACACAGAGATCACATGTTATGATCAAGCGGCAACCTTCGGGGCTCAAAGTTGAAGCCCATGCGGAAGTGTCAAAACTTGTAATTCACGCTGCAACAGCTGGGGGTTGGCTCCAAAAGCGAGTAATTTCCCATAGACTCCCATGTTAAAATGGCCGACTTCACAGCAGAAATTAACATGTTTACGGCCTGGTACAAAAAACCACTCTGGTCTCAGATGATAGGTTCTCTTCTAGTGTCAATTGTACGGGGGGTGAATTTTTTTACAACCCACTCGTTTCAATTGTATTCGGACTTAAAATTATGCATAATTATGGGCGTTGCCGCTTGAGTGACAGACAGTTGCCGCATCACAGCGTGAGTTTCCTGCTCCCACGATCGCCCGCCCCCCTAAACCCTGCTCGTGCTCCCCCTCTTTGTCCATATTTGAGAGTTTTGGCGGACGTGACGCTGTCAACATGGCGGCGGTCATCACGTCCCGGAACCTCCCACCGAGCCTCAAAACGGCTCTTCAGAAACAAACGGGTGACGTCACGGAAGCTCTGTCCATAGTTTTTACTGTCAATGGTTATGATAGAGGTTGTCAGGACCCAAATGCAGACACTAAGGATGACTGATTTTAGTTCATTCGTATTAAAACTCACATTCAGTTGAACTGAATGTGAGGACAACAAGACATAGGTGAGACACATTAGGGCGGGAAACACAAGGAAGTAACACTCAAAGAAACACAAGGGGAAACATGGATTTTCACAATAAAACTTGAAACACAGGACACCACTGGGAACACATGAGGAAGGTCAGGAATGAAACGAAAACAGACTATGAAATACACTTTATCAATAGCCATCTGACAAACCGAGGATTTAACAGAAAACAGATCAAACAAACACAGAATCATAACTGAAAGTTTTTTTTTATTACGTCAGTGCTTCCTGACAAATTAGACTAAATGTGTATGGGAGGATATAAGCTTCTTGCTCTGTGTGTGCATTTACTTTAAAGGGTCAGTGCGGTGAATTGGTGTGAGACGATGGAGTTTCTACTGAGCAGCCTGCTGCTCACGTCTCTCTGTGCCCGCTCGTCTCACAGTAAGTAAAAAAACAACCATTTTGTACATCACTTTTTCTTGAATAGAAGTTAGAATAGAATGGTATACTTTTAGCCTCTTTTTGCTCATTGATTTGGTTTAAAGAAACAAAATAGGTCTTATCTGCAGCACATTGCTTACATCAAAGGCAGCACACTCAGTTACTAGCTGGTAAACAAAGAGCTGCATTCAGGAAGTGAAGATCAAACCACAACTAACAGGCAACACTGTAACTGGAAGCTATATCTACCCAATTAGTTTATTTAGTTTAGTGTTATACCTCCCAGCCAAGTCTGCAGAGCCGCCAGGCTATGGGCCATGTCATTACATTGTTAACCTGAGAAGTTGAAGAGTAAAAGTTACATAGTTTCTACCTACACACTGGTTGCATAATTAAGGCACATATCCATCTGTACAGTATGTTCATAGTACCTAGAACTCCTTATATTATGAAAACCATGTGTAGATTATATTTATCTTTTAATGTAATCTACAGTAGATCACATTTATGTGATTGTGTTAAGCTATAGACACACACAGAACACACAATCCTGTGTCTGACACCACACATAATGCATCTCTGTCATTGTAGGTGTTTCCTCACATGCATTTATTGTGACCCAGATTCCTAAAGATGTTTCTGTCATGGAGGGGGAGACAGTGGACATCACCTGCTGCTGGACAGGGGAGGTTGTAATAGGGCGAGTGAACTGGCTGAGAAATCAAACTGAAATTAAGAGAGATGTTGTTGGCACAATAATTCGGTCTCTGGGACTGATGACAAAGAAGGAAAATAACTGTTCAACTCTGACCTTTGTCAATATCACGACAGAGGATTCAGGACGATACATCTGCAGGGTGTCTGTGGAGATACCAGTTTTAACTGTGGCTGAAGGAAATGGAACAATCATCACAGTTCTGTCCAATGAGAAGACAGCAGACAGCACTGATGATACATCAGCTACTGGTTAGTATTTAACCATCCCACATACCAAGTCTGTCTGCTAATGTTCAGTATTAAAACCGTGTAACATCATATGAAATTATGACTGATAAGTTCTAGATTCCTGGCAGGAAAACATGTTGATTTATGTCCTGAGGTGCCTGCCCTTCATCGTCCTTGTGGCGGCCTTCTTTTGGCTCAACTACTTAGGGACTAAAGCTCGGCGCAACAAACTAGGTAGGCTACTATTTTACCTTCACTTCAACTACCTTCACTTCAACTCAATTAAGACAAGCATACAGACTGACTGAATAATGTCATGTTTCAGGTGCCCCTAATAATCCCACTTTGGCTCAAAGAAGAAAGAGAGACCAAGAAGGAGGAGGAGGAGGAGGAGGAGAAGAAGAAGAAGAACAACAACAACAAAACCAAGAAGGAGAAGAAAAAGGCAAAAGCAGTAAACAGCATGAAAAAGATGTCAAATAATATGTTATAATCTCCGATGGTACTGTTTCATTTTTTATTCTGTTTGTAAATAAAAATAAACACTTTGTCATATTTGGATGTTTGATTAATTTTAACCTTTTTTTAAACTCTAATTAAGGGCACACTTAACTTGCCAAGCAGTGCTGCAATTTCTAGTAAAAGTTTAACACAAGCACCATTTTAACTTATGCAGTGACTTTACACAGACACAAAAATATCAAGTATTTCATATATACGTCACTAAATTAGATAACATCTAGCATTATGATCCTACACACTGGTAAAGATGCTCTTCCTGTGTTATTGCACCCCCAGTGAGGGATGGTCTGAAGTGACACACAGAGATCACAGAGGTGTGGGCCACTGCACATTTTTCATCCGGTCTAACAACTGAACTGAAACTTATTTTTTTATTACGTCAGTGCTTCCTGACTGAATGTGTATGGGAGGATATAAGCTTCTTGATCTGTGTGTGCATTTACTTTAAAGGGTCAGTGCAGTGAATTGGTGTGAGATGATGCAGTTTCTACTGCGCAGCCTGCTGCTCACGTCTCTCTGTGCCCGCTCGTCTTACAGTAAGTTAAAATAACAACCATTTTGTACATCACTTTTTCACATTGTTTTATCACTTGTGGAAAGAAAGTATTTTGAGTTTCACTTCCTGTTATTGGGTGAAATTAAAATGTCTGTTTACTCATTGATTTAAAGGTAGGGTAGGAGATTTCATTCTGATGCACTTGTTGTTAAACTTCTCTTTACAATTCGATAGCAACCAATTAGTTTGGCAGTTTCGCTTTAAAACGAAGAATATTAATCATTTGTGGAAGTTATAAAATGCTAAAAACATCAGCCAATCCTACGAGGCGCCCCAGTGCGGAGTATTGGCTGGTTGTCACTCTCTTCCTGCTCTGCGTGCACCAGAGAGGTACGTGCATGATGGCCGAAGTCACAGACTGGTTGGGAGGCGTGGCTTGGCTGAGAGGAAGGGGCGTGAGTTTTTAAAATCTCCTACCCTACCTTTAATGGATGTGTTAATTAATACAAGACTCAGTCAAAGATAAACACAAGCTTCTTTCTTATTGTATTGATGATGTTGTTATAACAATAAATAAGGAATACATGAGTCAGCACCTAACATGTAAAAATGGATCTCTATCAATCACTAAAACATCCTGAAGCCAGCTGAGAAAGCTTAATGGTGGTCGTAGATTAGGAGAGGGGATCCGTGGTGTAGTGAGCCACTTGGACACAAGTCAGGGACTGATCCTCCCGGCTGGGTCTCCAGGACAAAAAAACAATCACTATTACATCCTGAAATAATGCAGTGTGTACAGTCAGTGTGTGATGAGCTGCTGTTTTATATGTAGGTGTGTCATCATTGATCATAACAATGAGCGGTGACGTTTCTGTCACGGAGGGAAAGACAGTGGACATCACCTGCTGCTGGACAGGAAAGCTCCAAAGAGGGCGAATAAAGTGGCTGAAAAATCAAACAGAAATTAAAAATGAAACTATTGACACATCAAATCAGCCTCAGGGACTGATGACAAAGAAGGAAAACAACTGTTCAACTCTGACCTTTGTCAATATCACAAGAGAGGATTCAGGGCGATACATCTGCAAGGTGTCTGTGGAGATACCAGTTTTAGATGGGGCTGAAGGAAATGGTACAATCATCACAGTTCTGTCCAAAGAGAAGACAGCAGACAGCACTGATGATACATCAGCTAGTGGTTAGTATTTAACCATCCCACATACCAAGTTTGTTTGCTGATGTTCAGTATTAAAACTGTGTAACGTATCATATGAAAGTATGACTGATAAATTCCAGATGTGGTGATTTATGTCCTGAGGTGCCTGCCCTTCATTGTCCTTGTGGCGGGTTTCTTCTGCTTCACCTACTTTTGGACTAAAGCTCGGCAGAACTAACCAGGTACTATTTAACTTTCACTTAACCTTCCTATGAAAAGGATACAACCTGACTAAATAATGTCATGTTTCAGGTGCTCCCCGCAACAATCCCACTTTGGCTCAAAGAAGAGAGAGAAGAAGAAGGATCAGTACATAGCAGGAGCAACATATCAGATCACAATACTTTTAATACTACTATTACATTTCTTATTTTACTATTTGTAAAAATCATTGAATAAATAAATGTGTTTATTCTCATATTTGGCTGTTGGATGATTTTTCTTTTTCAGCTGCTTCTTCTTCTCTTGTCTAATTGAGGGCACACTTAGTTTGACAAGTAGCGCTGACACTTGTAGGAAAGAGTTAACACAATACATCATCACATGCTAAATCATACTACATCACTGAAATACTGTAGATAGCATCTGACATTGCAGCTAACACATTTCCTAACAATTTCCTAACATTTCAGAACTAGCTAACAAACTTTATCGATCTAATCTGAAATTCAAAGTTTGTCACTCACATGTGTCCTTCCTGTGTTATTGCACCCCCTGTGAGGGATGGTCTGAAGTGACACACAGATATATCACAGAGGCGTGGGCCACTGCACATCTGATCTAACAACTGACAAATTAGACTGAATTTGTATAGGAGGATATAAGCTTCTTACTCTGTGTGTGGGTTAGATGTGGAGGACTTACTTTAAAGGGTCAGTGTGGTGAATTGGTGTGAGACGATGCAGTTTCTACTGAGCAGCCTGTTGCTCACGTCTCTCTGTGCCCGCTCGTCTTACAGTAAGTTAAAAACAAATATTTTGTACATCACTTTTTCTTGAATAGAAGTTTGAGTTTTACTTCCTGTTATTTGGTGAATTAAAATGTCTGTTTACTCATTGATTTAATGTAACAGTGGACGGCAAACCTTTTTTATGTAACGTTAGAAAAAAAGAACTATAGACTTGTTCACAAAATGATGTGTTAATACAAGACTCAGTCAAAGATGAACACAAGCTTCTTTCTTATTGTATTAATAATGTTTTTATAACAATAAATGAAGACTACATGAATCATCACCAAATGGATCTCTATGAATGGCTATTTTAACCTCTTTTAGCTCATTGTTTTGGTTTAATGAAACAAATTATGTTGGTCTTATGAGCGGCGACTTGCTTACGTCTGAGGCAGCAAACTCAGTGACTATAGCTGGTGAACAAAGAGGGGCATTCAGGAAGTGAAGATCAAACACAACTAAAGAAGAGAATGAACACTGGACTAATCTTCATGAAACGTCTCTAAATGAATCTTGTCTGCAGTTTTAAACAGGCGACACAGTAACTGGAAGGTTTATCTATCTAAATTAGTGTTATGCTAATGTGAAGCTCTTTGCAATCAAAGGACAGTCGTCCAATGAGCCATCCAGAACATCCTGAAGTCAGCTGAGAAAGCATCATGGTCGTCTTAGCTTAGGAGAGGGGATCCGTGGTGTAGTGAGTCACTTGGACAAAAGTCAGGGACTGATTCCCCCTGGCTGGGTCTCCAGGGCATAAAAAAAACAATTACTATAACTTCCTGAAATAATTCAGTGTGTACAGTCAGTGTGTAATGACCTGCTGTCTCTCTGTCTTTGTAGGTGCATCATCATTGATCATAACAAGTGTGAGCAGTAACGTTCCTGTCATGGAGGGGGAGACCGTGGACATCACCTGCTGCTGGACAGGAGAGTTTGAAAAAGTGCGAGTAAAGTGGCTGAAAAATCAAACAGAAATTAAAGATGAAATTATTGGCACATCAAATCAGACTCTGGGACTGATGACAAAGAAGGAAAATGACTGTTCAACTCTGACCTTCGTCAATATCACGACAGAGGATTCAGGACGATACATCTGCAGGGTGTCTGTGGAGATACCGGTTTTAGCTGTGGCTGACGGAAATGGAACAATCATCACAGTTCTGTCCAAAGAGAAGACAGCAGACAGCACTGATGATACATCAGCTAGTGGTTAGTATTTAACCATCCCACATACCAAGTGTGTTTGCTGATGTTCAGTATTAAAACTGTGTAACGTATCATATGAAAGTATGACTGATAAGTTCCAGTTTCCTGGCAGGAAGACATGTTGATTTATGTCCTGAGGTGCCTGCCCTTCATTGTCCTTGTGTCTGCAGTTTTAAACAGGCGACACTGTAACTGGATGGTTTATCTATCTATCTAAATGAGTGTTATGCTAATGTGAAGCTCCTTGGAATCAAAGGACAGCAGCTGCAAAGAGCCGTCCAGAACATCCTTACGTCAGCTAGGGTGTGATGAGCTGCTGTTCTATACATCTCTCTGTCTTTCTAGGTGCATCATCACTGATCATAACAAGTGTGAGCCATGATGTTTCTGTCATGGAGGGCGAGGCAGTGGACATCACCTGCTGCTGGACAGGAGAGTTTGAAAAAGTGCGAGTAAAGTGGCTGAAAAATAAAATGGAAATGAAAAATGAAATTATTGGTGCAACAGATCAGACTCTGGGACTGATGACAAAGAAGGAAATAGACTGTTCAACTCTGACCTTTGCAAAAATCATGAGAGAAGATTCAGGACGATACATCTGCAGGGTGATTGTTGAGCTACCAGTTTTAACTGTGGCTGAAGGAAATGGAACAATCATCACAGTTCTGTCCAATGAGAATACAGCAGACAGCACTGATGATACATCAGCTAGTGGTTAGTATTTACCCATCCAACCTACCAAGTGTATTTGCTGATGTTCAGTATTAAGACTGTGTAACGTATCTTATGAAATTATGACTGATAAGTTCTAGATTCCTGGCAGGAAGACGTGTTGATTTATGTCCTGAGGTGCCTGCCCTTCATCGTCCTTGTGGTGGCTTCTTTCTGGCTCAACTACTTAGGGACTAAAGCTCGGCAGAACAAACTAGGTAGGCTACTATTTTATCTTCACCTAACTCAATTAAGACAAGTATACAGACTGACTGAATAATGTCATGTTTCAGGTGCCCCTAATAATCCCACTTTGGCTCAAAGAAGAAAGAGAGACCAAGAAGAAGCAGGAGGAGGAGGAGGAGGAGAAGAAGAACAACAACAACAGAACCAAGGAGGAGAAGAAGAAGAAGACATGACAGAAGCAGCAGGAGAAAGCAAAGCTATAGTCTCAAATGAGGATACTTCTTAATCTATCAACTGTACTGTTAAATTTTTTAGTTTGTGTTTTGTTAGGGGATGATTTTTTCTTCTTCTAGTCCACAGTGACTCACCAGTCTACTTAGTGGAATACCTTACACATAGCTGCACATAATGCAGTCTAGTTGATCTTTTTATATTTCACAGTGGTACACATCGTTCCTTTAATATCATTAAAAACAAATATGCATGTGTGTTTTTGTAGTTTATTTGTATATAACACATGTTAAAGTGCAGTGTCCTCTGCAGACTCGTAAAATACCACAATTTGGCTTCCTTCCTATCTGCATTACACAATAGCCTGAAACAGGAAACACTCAACTTGGACAAAGGCAAGAAGGTATGAAGAAAAACATAATCTGTCAGAGGTGACTTAAGTATTATGTACATGGATAGACCCTGCTAGTGTTGTGTCAGTTTCCTTTATTATCATATGTACACATGCTGTAGTTTACTTACTTGTCAAAATCTGACAGAAAAATCTCATGAAAACACTGGATGTGCATTAATCCACAGCTGAAAGTAGTTCCTAACAAAGGACAATCTCTTTCATGGATGGATGTGGGTCATCCCTAAAAAAAAAAAGCAAACAAAAAAATTGCCTTTTAACACCTGACTTCTTCTGAATCTTCTTTTTAAAATACGCCATATATACTGAACTATTTATTGTCCAGGGAGCACACATTAGAGAGGAGGGTGGACGGGATAACCAGCCAGATAAGGCTTGTTTATGGGCCTACTCTTGATCCCTGAGCTTGCACCATCCCATCCTCCACTGAGTACTAAAGGCCTGGTCATCAAAATGGAGCCCTGGTTGTTTTGGTTATTGCTGTACTGAATGCACACACTGGTTGCTCCGAATGTGTGCCTTTCCTTCTCAGTGTGAACCAGGACAAAGTGCCAAACAACTCATCTAGAGATATTGTAACATGGGCCCACAGCTGTATGTCTTTGTAATACAATGACCGGCCAAAAGTGGCCCTTGGTCTTCAAACTGGGACATGTTTTCAGAACCTATAGTAAACACTAGTATATGATTGTATGTGGTTGCTAACTAGTTTACCTGCCTACATAGCAGCCAGATAGAGCCCTGTGGTTCTAAACCTTTATAGGTTAGCTCAGTGGTGTGTTTGTGAAACAAGGTGTGATGACGATAATGTGATGGCTTCCTGCCACAGTCCAAACATCATGCTATAGGTGCAGTCAAATAGTGGCCTCTGACAGTTCATGGACATCATAGCTCATTGCATTCTGTTGATAGTTAAAGTTCATTTCTAATGTTTTTATTAAAAGCTTGACATCATTCGATAATGATGGACAGATCTATGTTAACCTCTTTGTGTACATATCAGCTTAGACAATAGGGACTCCTAGTGGTAGCACTGCAGGGTGCACTGCAATGTGGTCAATTCTAGTAATTATATACTGCTACCAACATAAATTAGTTGATTAACAAAATACTCAGTGTCACTCCTAACATGTATTTTGTGATAGTATGTGAACTTTTTCCTTGAAAGCCCATCGTGAGAAAAGAGAACGTCTCGCTGTAGTTTCTACAGCCGCCTCTTATGTGAAGGAGGAAGGAGCAGAGGCTGTGGTTTTTCACACTTCTCAGTAAAAAAATACCCTGAAGATGATGATGATGGCTCGTACGTTTCTGCTGTGAGAGTGTGGTGGGTGGGGCTTGGGGGAGCTGTAAGAGATGAAATGAGTATCAGTGGTGAATCAGTGCGGAAAGATGAAGCTTCTGCTGAACGGACTTCTTCTCGCCTCTCTCTGTGCACTGTCATCGTGGAGTAAGTAGGAGCTTAAATATACAGTAATATTTATATGATGTATTAATAGATGCAACAGATGCACAGCATGGTTCAAGTTGTGTAATCAAACAAATAACATATATTTAATTCCATGAAAGTAATAAAAGATCCTTCAATCTAGCTTAACAGACAAAAACCAATCATTTTAACACCCTGAAATAATGCAGTGTGTTCAGTCAGTGTGTGATGAGCTGCTGTTTTATATGTCTCTCTGTCTTTGTAGGTGTGTCATCATCATTGAACATAACAATGAGCGGTGACGTTTCTGTCACGGAGGGGAAGACAGTGGACATCACCTGCTGCTGGACAGGAAAGCTCCAAAGAGGGCAAGTAAAGTGGCTGAAAAATCAAACAGAAATTAAAAATGAAACTATTGACACATCAAATCAGCCTCAGGCACCGATGACAAAGAAGGAAAACAACTGTTCAACTCTGACCTTTGTCAATATCATGAGAGAGGATTCAGGGCGATACATCTGCAAGGTGTCTGTGGACATACCAGTTTTAGATGAAGCTGACGGAAATGGTACAATCATCACAGTTCTGTCCAATGAGAACAAAACTGATGACAAAAACAGTGAGTAACAAAAATAGACATGACTTGATGGTTTGATTGTTTGAGAATGTTAGATTGGAAAAAAAACAACTTTACATACCATATATAATGCTGTTTTAAGAGATTTCAAAAATGCATGTACTTAGAAAGGCTTTTTCAACAGTTCACAAATTATTAATATTATTAAACAACAGTTTTCATTTTTGTCACAGATTCTGGCCTTCACCTGTCACTCTCGATCGCTGTGCCTGTGGCTGTACTGGTTCCACTGTTCTTCATCACTCTCGTCTGTTTCTGCTGTCTGCGAAGGAAAGAAGGTAAAAAGACAGTTATCAGACAGTCAGCGTTTTAATAGGAAGAAAGCAATTTAAAAAGGTTTACACTGAGTAACTGGAACCTTAGTGATCCTAAATGATTTCATATCAGTGCTCTGAAAGTCACCTCTTTTTATTAAAATTGAAATAATTTCTAATAATAACATAGTGTAATAATAAGTTATATTGTTGGTGAAAATATTGTTGGACTTTGAACAGAGATAAAATATTGTGATTTGCTCCTCATATAAATATGATCACATTAAAATAAAAAAAAATTAACAATGCAATCATCAGTGTGTAAAAGCATTACGGCTAAATCGTATAGTATGTACAAGCAAATCTAAAACCATAAAAATAAGATAAATAAAAAACAAAATCAAAATACACATGTTTCCTTAGCAACAGTTACAGAATACTATTCGGCAACTATTCACTCTCAAATAATACATTTGATCTGACGCTAAATGCTAATCCTTTAACATGATGATAAATGGAGCTTTTGACTGACAAAAGCTGTAAACATTATATGACATATGCAACGGGTACCTCAATTAGGACAAGGTGACAAACAGCGAGATGATCTATAAGACAAAAACTATTAATATAAGAAAAAAAGCCTTTAATATGACAATAAAGATATAAAAAAAATTATTGAAATATATTATATATATACAGTGCTTAGCAATAACATTTATCAGAAAACCTTTAGTTTCCTTTCAGAATCAACATTTTCTATGAGATACTGTACTACAAAATACTCCGTGGGCCATTGATTGCAAACAAGATTTTCACACAAAAAAAGTGATTTTCCTAACAAGTTCATTCAAGCCCATGTTGCAAAAATGAGTACACCCCAATTATAGTCTTAGGAGAAAAGCAACACTTAAGACAACACTTAAGACTACAAAATTCGGACCATATAATATATATATATTATATATTATATATATATATATATATATATATATATATATATATATATATATATATATATATATATATATATATATATATATATATATATATATATATATATTATTTGTCCTGCAGTGTAGGGTCACGGAGGGCTGGAGCCTATCTCAGCTAACAATATATACATATTTATATATATATTTGGCAATTTTTCCTCTTATCTTTGTATGACCCTCCGTCTGGACAAGCTGACAGACAGCGACTATAAATTGTGTTAAAAATGATCTACAAGACAAACAAGTGTGTCTTGTTTTCAGAACCCTGTGCAGCATACCATGATAGTCTGCTTAATTTATTAGTGACAGACCAGTCCAGTAATAACCGGGTAGTTACCTGCCTACAGAGCAGTTATAAAAAAAAGTGTGAAACGTGTGTGTCCCAGGATAGAACTCTGTGGTACACTGTGTTCAGGGTGTGAGAGGACAATATTGTTAAGGCTTCCTGCCACAGTAAAAACAGTTGTGATGTCCCCTTTTACAACAACTAACGATGTGACTCTATGTGAATGTTTGTGTTTGTGTATGTGTCCCATTGGTTCAGCACAAGCAGCCAGGGTGATCCACGAGGTTCCCCACACTGACTCTGAGATGTCAGAGATGGACAAACACAGCACCAGCTCCTCCAGAGGTTCCTCTCAGTGGGTGTGTGTGATTCTTGTATCTGTTTATAATGCATATATCTTCTTATCTTCTCAGTTTATACTGTGTACCTTATAACACCACAACCTGCTATGTGTCTCTTGCAGTGTCAGGTTGCTGTGTACGAATCCTTCGATTACTTCGAGCGCGTGGAGACACAACAAAGTGGATGAGGATCTGCTCCAGTATTGTGTATAATATACATAGATGACCTTATCTGTATTATATGAATGATTTTATATGAGTGTAAATATTTATTTTCTATATATGTTTCAGTCATTTTTATGATCTAAATTTTTGTGAATGTCAGGAATTCATTAAATGAGACCTTTAAGATTCTACAAGTCCATTTGCCTTGCTTCAGCCTTCTAAAAGAGACTTTAAGACTTTGAAGACTTTGATATTTCAATTAAGTTCAAAAGCAGGTTACACAATGAGGACAAAATGAGTGGAAAGTGTGGTGTTGTGGGGTCACAGCATAATAGGTCAAAGACAGGAAGTGGAAAGAGCGCCTGTGACGGTGGAGGTCTTGCTGTGTCACACCAGACGGGGTACACAAAGATGCAATCTAAGATGTTTCCTCCAAACACTTTCAGATTTTACTTTCAGTCTTTAAATACCATTTAGTATATCTGTTCTGTTTTTCAGACTACCATTACTGTTAGCATTACTGAAGGGAGGTACTGTTCTCTGCCACATCAGGAGGTTGAAGCGATCCAAGCAGCTTCATCACTTTTGATGAAATGATGATTCTCTGCCAGCTGTGAACTCACAGTGTATCTTAATGATATTGAGGAGGTTAACACAGAGGTTAGCTAGCTGCTATGTACTCTGTGTTGTGGTTTTAACAGGACTTAATATGTGGATTTATTTTGAGAGGCGGGGATGCACCACTGACTGGTTGCCAGCCACACCAACAGCCACTTCAGTCCTCAATTAAACCTAACATGCAGGTCTTTGGAATGTAGGAGGAAGGTGGAGCACCTGGAGAAAACTCACATAGCACCACATTGGTGGTGTAAAATATATCATGTTAACAAAGAAAACAACATTGATTCTGCAAATAGAGTGAATACCCGTTTACTTCTAACCTACTCAAACCTTTCATCCTTCCAACTGGCTGCTACTAAAGAAACAGTTAGTATTTTTGTCTTGAACTTTTTTTTTCGTTGGTGTTTTCATAGTTAAAGTTATGTGTGTTTGCAGCTTGTGTCAGTCAACAGCTCCATTTAATACATTATGATTATCATGTTAAAGGATTTCCCTCTTTGTCTTCTATATTCATGGTTTTACATATACATGGCATAGTAAAGGTGCTTTAGCTGTAATGCTACAAACCTCACACTGATAATCGCATTGTCAACATAAATTGTTGTTTCTTTTGTTTGTTTGTGTTTATTGTTGTTGTCATACAGCGACTCCTTGAGCTCCGATGTAAATGTCCTGTGTACTGACACAATACTGTGTTTTGTTCATTTATTCCTTCCAGCACTTGTTGTAGTCTTGGTGCTGTTGTTGTAGGTCAAAGTTGAGAGTGCAATGTAGAGGCACAACTGGTTCATTCAGTATCCCTGCTTGTACACTGAGCATAACAGTTGTTTTCTGCCTCACTTGGATCTCAACTGGTTGTGTGAGCGGTTCAGTTCAGTCCCACATCATCCACACTGTTGCCTTTAATCACAGGTTGCAGATCTGCTCCTTTAAAGATTTCCTCTCTTATTCACCTTATTTGCATTGAAAGAGCCTTAATGTCTTCCAAGGCCAGTGTGAGTCCAGCTGTGATTTTCTCCAGTGTTACTCTCCACTGTTACTCTCCATCTGTCAGTGGAGGCTGACAGATGGAGTCTTCTTGCTAGCTTTATCATATCCATAAATTCCCATGGGACATATCTTCATCCGACTCCTTCATCACAAAAGGGGACATTGACTGGCCCTCATCTTCTTCTTTCTGTGTTCAGGCTGCTTGTGTGTGGCTTCTTAGCTGCATGGGGCTGTCTGTGTCTGTCCACCCACGAGCCTGTGGCTTCACCCCTGTAGCTCCTCCTACTTTATCTACTGACTCTTCTCAATCTCTCTCCCGGGCTGGATGTGTCATCATGTGACATCTGCTCCAGAACTCCTTCTCCATTATTTGAAATCTGCTTTCCTGTTTCACTCTTAAATCATCAATTATTATTAAATATGCAAAAATAACTGCGCTGCCTCCTCACATGGACCGAGCTGAGTGTGTTTGTGTTTAGGTGACACACACCCACAATACCTGAGTCTGTCCCCACCATTGGTCCTAAAGCCATCGTTCACAAGGTATAAAAAGAGCTCTTTCCTCATCCACTCATCCACTCACACCCAAAACATCAACCCTTTGCTGGTCTTCCATTCTCTTCTTTGTCGCAGCAACTTTTAACCGAAGCAGTTTGACAGTGCCACTTGGATCCTGATGAATGTTTTTGATGAATACGCAGCCACAGAAGGAAAGAAGGACACACTGACCAAAGCAGAAGTCAATACTCTCTTGGAGAAGGAGCTGCGCACTGAAGGTAATGACACTGTGCTCAGATGAAGGGATCCGACCCGCTACACATCACATTTTTTTAACTTTAACTTCCACACCACAGATATTTTCATTTGATTTTTGGTCCTTTGTATTTATTAATAGATTAATGGATATTAATGGATTAATAGATTTTGAGAAAACCTCAACAAGTCTCAACTCAAACTCATGAACTCAAACTTAGTATGTGCTCTTTTTTCTGTCTCTATAGGATGGAATGGAGGGACTCCTGCAAGAAGTGAGCAGAGAACGCCAAAAATAAAACATAAAAATTCAGAATGTAATGTTTTTTTTTTGACTGCTTAAAAAAGTGCTTGAAAAAGTCTACCAGATGTTTGAGCTAGCTTAGCCATTTTTTTTCAGATTAAAATGCTATTATTTATATCTTCAGTCATTTGATGTTGTGGGGAAATAAAGAAGGCATCTGTACTGATATGCATTTAAAAACTCTCAATAGACACAGACTCACTATCAACACAGGGACAAGGATTAAAAAGCAGACAGGATGTCAACAGTTTATGCCTGATTATCTTTGAACAATCACCAGACTGCCTTTGCCTTGCAGCGGAAGAGGCCTTTGCATCATCTGGAGCGAGTGGTCAGAGCGGTGGCTTTGTGTCTGATGCAACAGCAGCAGCTGCACAAAAAGTACGTCGCCTCTTCACAAACAGTCTTGAAGGCATTGAGATACAAGCTGGGCTCTAACTGAGGAGTGTAGGTGCTGACAGTGACCACAAAACAGCTCATGGTCTTTACAGATACCACATTGATCACATGACTTATGATTTAAATGTTGCTAAGGTGCCAGGCATCACAGAGTCAACTGAGGGATTTGTACTGTTAAAGAGAGTTTTGTTGATCCTCAGATCAGAGGCATCATGCTGCCTCTTCATCCAGCTCTGTGGTTCAGGTCATGGCTTTATCATAGCTGGGACAGCTGTGTTATGTCTGCCTTGCACTGCCCTCTGGTGGCAGATCAACTCTCCTTCTGCAGTCGTTCTGTTCAGCACTTGTTCAGTGGAGTAGAGGCCTCTCAGAAAGGGCATTCGTTTGGTGTTTAAAGATTTTGATATTTTACTTAAGCAGGAGCACCTGCAGAAAACCCACGCAGGCACAGGAAGAAGGTGCAAACTCCGCCCCTGGCTGAAACTACCAAATGCTGTTAGCATAGGGAGGTACTGTTCTCTGCCAGATCAGAAGGTTAAAGCAATCCAAGCAGCACTTCTGATGAATTGAGGATTCTCTGCCAGCTGTCCATGTGGCAACAGCAAACAATAGTCACAGAAGGAAGCAGAGAACTCAGTGTGTGTTCATAATATTGAGGAGGTTAACACAGAGGTTAGCTCACTGCTTTTCAATTTAATTCAATTCAGTTCAATTTACAATCAGAAATTGTCTCAAAGCGCTTCACAGAGACCCGCAGCCTGAACCCTCTTAAGAGCAACAGTGGCAGAAAAACTCCCTTTAACAGAAAGAAAACTTAAACAGGACCCAGGCTCATACGGGAGAACCTTCCTGCTGCCAGTTGGCAGGGTAGAGGAGGAGAAGAAGAAGGAGACAGGACAGAGAGGATGAACCTGCCGGACTGCAGGTCAGCATGCAGGTCTGGATACCTGCAAGGAGAGAGAGAGAGAGAGAGAGAGAGAGAGAGAGAGAGAGGCACAAAACTACAAAGAAGACAGCAAACACAGTTTATGAGATGAATTACCACTATGAAAGACTAATGAGAATAGAGAAGAGGTCAGAGGGTGAGAGGGAAACTGCTCAGTGGATCATGTTTGTGCCCGCCGACAGCATAGGTCTATAGCAGCATAGCTCTGCTAAAAGTTATTCTTTATGGGCCCTATGCCCTACCTATGATACCTGTGGCTGAGGCCATGTCGACAAGTGCCTGTATCTATACCTATCAGCCCTACCTACCATGTTTAAGGCCAACTATACGCCTTACTAAACAGAAAGGTTTTAAGTCTAGTCTTAAAGGTGGAGGTGGTTTCTGCCTATCTGACCCAGATTGGTACTGGTTCCATAGTAGCGGTGCCTGATTGCTAAAGGCTCGTCCTCTCATTTTACTTTTATGAATCCTAGGAACTACAAGTAAACCTGCAGTCAGAGATCTGAGTGTCCTATGAGGAACATACGGTACTATCAGGTCCTGCAGATAAAATTGAGCTAGTCCATGTAGAGCCTTGTAGGTTAGAAGAATGAAGTATATCTTGACCCCGCTGGGAGCCAGTGAAGAGAAGCTAGAACAGGAGAGATATGATCCCTTCTGCTATGTACTCTGTGTTGTGGTTTTAACAGGACTTTATATGTGGACTTAATGTGAGAGGCGGGGGTGCACCACTGACTGGTTTCCAGTCAAACAAACAGCCGGTCACACCCACACCAACAGCCAGAGTCCTCACTTAACCTAACATGCAGGTCTTTGGAATGTAGAAGGAAGGTGGAGCACCTGGAGAAAACTCACGCAGGCTGTGAGGCAAACAGGACTAACCACATCACCACGGGACTGATCAGTGCCAATGATGGTGTAAATATATAATGTGAATGTATATATGTGACAAAGAGTGAATACACCTTTACTTCCAGGCCTGCTTACCTCTCTTTATGGCCTACACAAACCTTTCATTCTTCCAACTGGCTGCAGCTAAAGAGACAGGAAGTGTGTCCTGTTTCATCCATTTAGCCTTTAATGGACACCTGTGGTAGTAGTTCTCCACAGATCATCAGGTTGGTGGGTTGATTTCCTGCCCTGTCTGAGGGCAATGTGTCCTTAGGCAAGACACTTATGCCTATAACATTCCTCTGGTGGTGGCACCGTTTTTGTGTGTATGTGAAAGGGTTAATATGTAGTGTTAGTGTAGTGTAGTGCTTTGAGTAGGTAGAAACACACTATATAAATACAAGCTGTTTAATATGCCATTTGGATCATTCTAAATGTTCTGCCTTGCTGAATGCTAAAGTGTTAGCATATTCTGTAATCAAAGCTACATGATGTGGATAAGAACATAGTTAAGTTATCACAGCAAATAATGATGAGGTAGCAGTGACTGATGTACTTCAACCTGATGGGTGTCCAATAAGTTACTTTTGACCAACTGACTAAGTATGTTTTAGTCTGAGCAAAGAGACACTCCTTTACTCGGGGCGGTAGAAACAATATTTACTGTATATGTATGCCAGTCCTGCCAACCTGCATGCTAATGTGTTAACCGGCGAGCACATGACAGCTGCTTTCTCACACTCAGAAACACACTTTGTTCTGCTTGCAGAGTCTTGTACACTGCTTTAGATTTGATGCACATCAGCTGAACTCTGACCACGTGGATCAAGTGTTCATGTTGTTGAGAAGGACTTTCTCTCTCTCTCTCCTTCATCCTCTCTGTCTACCTCTTCTCCTCCTCCTTTACTCGGCCGACTATCAGCAGGAAGGTTCTCCTAATGAGCCAGGTCCTGCTCAAGGTTTCTCTCTGTTAAAGGGAGTTTTTTTGCCACTTTGAGACAATACTGATTGTTAAAAATATCATTACATAAATAAAATGGACTTAACTTGTTTGATGTGACCAAACATGTTTTATGACCACACCCATTACAACCGGTCTGATGTGTCCCAACAGGTTGTAGAAGGTGAGATTCTACATACACAGGGTCATTAAAACAGCAGCTGTTCACAGGAACTCCCTTTAACAGAAAGAACCCTTGAGCAAGACCCAGCTCATAAGGGAGAACCTTCCTGAGAGAGAGAGAGAGAGAGAGAGATAGAGAGAGAGAAATTAAATCACCACACAGCTGCCTTTGTAGTCTGATAAATAAAAGGGCCCACTCTGAAGTCAATAACATGACAACTGGCTTTTTACATAATGTGTATACTGGGCGTTGCAGCAGTGAGGGCGTGTAGACACATCACAAACCAACACCCACAATAAGTCTGTCCCATCATTGGTCCTGAAGCCATCGTTCACAAGGTATAAAAAGAGCTCTTTCCTCTTCCACTCCACCCAACACATCAACCCCGTGCTGGTCTTCCATTCTCTTCTTTGTCGCAGCAACTTTCAACGAAAGCAGCAACCATGTCACAGCTTGAGACAGCCATGGCCATCATGATGAAGACTTTTGATACCTACGCAGGCAAAGAAGGAAAGAAGGACACGCTGACCAAAGGAGAAGTCAAGACTCTGTTGGAGAAGGAGCTGCCCGCTCTGTTCAAGGTACTGACCCATTACACGTCACATTTTTACTTACTTACTTCCACACCACGCATATTTTCATAGCATCATGAACTCAAACCAAATGGTTGTGATGCTAAACATTAGCCAGCATTTTTCACCAGTATTGTGTGCTCTTTTTTCTGTTTCTATAGGCAGCAAAGAACCCAGCTGAGATGGACAAGATCATAAAAGATCTGGATTTCAACGGTGATGCCGAGGTGGACTTCACTGAGTTTGTAGTGCTGGTGGCTGCTATGACCTGCGCCGCCCACGACCGTCCTAAGAAGTGAGCAAAGAACGACCGCATCCTGGTGTGGGTTCCATCTGCACCAAGAAATAAAACATTAAAATTTAGAATGTAATGTTTTTTTTGTCTGACCACTTAATAAAGTGATGTATCTACCAATGCATGGCTGTGTAGTGTTGAATGTAAAATCACTTATAAACATGTAGTTTTTTGTATGAAATGCTCAGGTTTTGTAGCACAGATTTGTAAATCCTCTCACTCAAAGCACTTTATATTGAAAGGCATTGATCATTCACACCACATTCAGTGGTGGTGGTAAATTACAGATGAAGCCACAGCTCCCCAGGTGGAGACTGACAGAGACATGGCTGCCAATGTGTACCTACGGCCTCTCCAACTCCAACGATTTATTCATTTATGTGTTAAAAGCAATGTGGGTAAGGTGTCTTGCCCAAGCACACACAACAACATCAACAACAACTTGGGAGGGGCTGGGTGTAAAATTGCCAACCCGCTCTACCACTAAGCCACTGCAGCCCACAATTAAAATGCCATTATTTATATCTTCAGTCATTTGATGTTGTGGGGAAATAAAGAAGTCATCTGTCCTGACATGCATTTAAAAAAAAAAACTCTCAATAGACAGACTCACTATCAACACAGTAGCATTAAAGCATTAAGAAGCAGAAAGGGTGTCACCAGCGTATGCCTAATTATCTTTGAACAACCACCAGACAGCCTGTCTAACCAGACCAACAGCATTCAGAGAGTCTTTTCTCTGTGACAGCACAAGACATTTTTATTAAACGTCACATGAAGAGCCTTGATGTGACTGTTTAAGCTCAAAAAGAGAAATGATGATCAAAAGCCCAGTGTTAAATTATTGTTGTGTTTCTGATGCTTGGAAATGTTCTTGCCTTGCAGTGGAAGAGGCTTCTACATTATCTGGAGCGAGCGGTCAGAGCGGTGGCTTTGCGTCTGATGCAACAGCAGCAGCCGCACAAAAAGTATGTCGCCTCTTCACAAACAGTCTTGCAGGCGTTGAGATACAAGCAGTGCTCTTACTGATGAGTGTAGGTGCTGACAGTGACCACAAAACAGCTCATGGTCTTTACAGATACCGCATTAATCACATTACTTATGATTTAAATGTTCAGATAAGATAAGATAAAACTGTATTAATCCAGAAAGATTTTTTTACACAGTAAGCAGTATGACTGAGCACAATGTATGTTGCATGGCTGTAATTTAGAGATATAAGGTGCTGAATAAATACAAATAGAGACCAGTGGAGGGAATGGCATTGGTACATGACATGATGGCACGATCATCTAGCTCTTCTCCCTACAGAAAGGGGAGGAGTTATACAGTTTCCTGTAGCATTCTGTGCTGCTCCTCTGTAGTCTCAGTCTACCACTTAATGTGTTCCTGTAGGGCAGCAGTGTGTCATGCAGAGGGTGAGACGTGTCGTTGAGAATACTGAGGAGTTTCTTCAGTGCAGCTAGGTAGTGCCCCCTCTAGGTAGGTTGCGTGCCAGGCATCACAGAGTCAACATGAGTCCTCATGCTGCCTCTTCATCCAGCTCTGTGGTTCTTCCTGTCTTCAGGTCAGGTCATGGCTTTATCATTCCTGCCTTGCACTGCCCTCTGGTGGCAGATCAACTCTCCTTCTGCTGTCATTCTGTTCAGCACTTGTTCAGTGGAGTAGAGGCTCCCCAGCAAGGGCATTCGTTTGGTCTCAGCTTTGGTCGGGACAATACCAACCCCAATCATTGTACTGGATTTCTGATTTTCCTTTGTAATCAAATAATTATTCATAAACGTATTTTAACATTAGTAAGAATATACTTTACTATAGCTATATAATGTCAACCTGCTACCACAGATAACTTACAGTGTGAGCAGGCCTGTGCTCTCTTTGTTGTTTCTTCTACTTGCCACCACTAGATTCTCTTTGTCATCCTGTGACAATGTGAGGAGAACGAGAGCCTGCTGACCCTGGCTTCTCAGATTTTTTATTGCTTAAATTAATGTATTAATTTACTTTTCTATAAACCTTGTTCCATTCATTTTTTTGGTCTGAGATTTGTTTGTGAATGTCTTGAATTTGTTAAATGAGACCTTTAAGATTCTACAAGTCCATTTGCCTTGCTTCAGCCTTCTGAAAGAGATCTTTAAGACTTCTAAGACTTTGATATTTCACTTAAGTTCAAAAGCAGGTTACACAATGAGGACACTTGAGTGGAAAGTGTGGTGTTGTGGGGTCGCAGCATAATAGGTCAAAGACAGGAAGTGGAAAGAGCGCCTGTGACGGTGGAGGTCTTCATCATCTTTGGTGTTTACTTCAAACACTTTCAGATTTAACTTTCAGTCTTTAAATACCATGTGAACACCGTGATGTGTTCACTGGCACAAACTACGGGTGAGAGGCGGGGTACATCCTGGACAGGTCACCAGTCCATTACAGGGCAACATTTTTTTTTTTTTTTTTTTTTTTATTTTAGATACTGTATTAATCCCAGAGGGAAAGTCTTTACGGCTGTGTCATACAATGACTAGCAAGGTGCGCCACAGGATCAACGAACCACCAACCTTCCGGTTACTAGACAACCCTGCTATACCACTGCGCCACTGTTGTCCCCAAACATGTAGACAAACAACCATGCACACTCACACCTATGGACAATTTAGAGTCACCAATTAACCTAACAATTCTTTAGAATGTCAGAGGAAGTCGGAGCACCTGGACAAAACCCACATAGGCACAGTGAGAACATGCAAACTCCGCCCCCTGGCTGAAACTACAATAGGAAATTACTGTTAGCATTACTGAGGGGAGACTGTTCTCTGCCAGATCAGAGAGTTGAAGCGATCCAAGCAGCTTCATCACTTCTGATGAATTGATGATTCTCTGCCAGCTGTCAGCATAACAGTAAACAATAGTCACAGAAGGAAGCAGAGAACTCAGTGTGTGTTCATAATATTGAGGTTAGCACAGACGTTAGCTAGCTGCTATTATACTCTGTGTTGTGGTTTTCACAGGACTTTTTTATGTGGATTTATTTTGAGAGGCGGGGTGCACCACTGACTGGTTGCCAGTCAAACAAACAGACAGTCACACCCACACCTACAGTCAGAGTCCTCGATTAACCTAACATGCAGGTCTTTGGAATGAAGGTGGAGCACCTGGAGAAAACCCACGCAGGCTGTGAGGCAAACAGGGCTAACCACATCACCATGGTAACTGATCAGTGCCAAACATGGTGGTGTAAATGCATTGTAATGTAAACGAATGTGAACAAAAGAAAACAACATTGATTCTGCAAATATCACTGAGACAAAGAGTGAATACATGTTTGACATTTACTTCCAGAAACACACTATATAATTACAAGCTGTTTAATATGTCATTTGGACATGATAGGTAGCAGTGACAGATGTACTTCAGCCTGATGGGTGTCCAATAAGTGCTTTTTGACCCACTGACTCTGGTAAGTATGTTTTAGCCTGATCAAAGAGACACTCCTTTACTCATAGGGAAGAAACAATATTTACTGTATATGTATGCCAGTCCTGCCAACCTGCATGCTAATGTGTTAACCGGTGAGCACGACAGCTGCTTTCTCACACTCAGAAACACACTTTGTTCTGCTTGCAGAGTCTCATACACTGCTTTAGATTTGATGCACATCAGCTGATCTCAGACTCTGTGAGGGTCCTCAGTTATACATCATCGTGTCTAAATTGACTTTCTCTCTCTCAACTTCATCCTCTCTGTCTACCTCTTCTTCCTTCTTTCTTGTTCCTTTACCCGGCCGACTATCAGCAGGTAGTCGATTCTCCTTATGAGCCGGGTCCTGCTCAAAGTGTCTTTCTGTTAAAGAGAGTTTTTCCCTCCACTGTTGCTCTTAAGGGTGTTTAGGCTCTGGGTCTCTGTGAAGCATATTGAGACAATTCTGATTGTAAAAAAGTGCTATATGAATAAAATTGAATTGTTTGGTGTGTCCCAACAGGTTGTAGAATGTGTGATTCTACATACACAGGGCTATTGAATCAGCAGCTGATTAGAGCAAACCTGATACAGGAGAACAAAAAACATGTAAGCCTCTGTAAGTACACAAATCACCACACCAGCTGCCTCTGTGGTCTGATAAAAGAAAGGGCCTCCTCTTAAGTCAATAAAGTGACAACTTAAGCTGCATATGGCTTTTTACATAATACGTACTCTTTGTGTTGCAGGACAGAGGGTGTGTAGACACATCAGAAACCAACACCCACGATACCTGGAAAACTTAAAGTCTGTCCCATCATTGGTCCTGAAGCCGTCGTTCACAAGGTATAAAAAGAGCTCTTTCCTCATCCACTCCACCCAACACATCAAATCCGTGCTGGTCTTCCATTCTCTTCTTTGTCGCACCAACTTTCAACGAAAGCAGCAACCATGTCGCAGCTTGAGACAGCCATGGCCATCATGATGAAGACTTTTGATAAATACGCAGCCACAGAAGGAAAGAAGGACACGCTGACCAAAGGAGAAGTCAAGACTCTGTTGGAGAAGGAGCTGCCGGGTCTGCTGCAGGTACTGACACTGTGCTTATATTACACATTCCATTTTTAACTTTATCTTCCACACCATACATATTTTCATAGCATTCGATTTTTGGACACTAAGACTTTTTCATGTATTCATGGATTTTGAGAAAACCTCAACAAGTCTCAACTCATCATGAACTCAAACTTATTATGTGCTCTTTCTTCTGTCTGTATAGGCAGCAAAGAACCCAGGTGAGGTGGACAAGCTCATGAAAAGTCTGGATTTCAACGGTGATTCCGAAGTGGACTTCAGTGAGTTTGTGGTGCTGGTGGCTGCTATGACCTGCGCCGCCCACGACCGTTGTAAGAAGTGAGCAGAGAACGACCGCACCCGGGTGTGGATCCCATCGGCATCAAGAAACAAACATAAAATCTAGTCAATGTTATGTTTTTTTAATGACTACTTAATAAAGTATTTTACCTACCAATGCATGACTGTGTAGTGTTGAATTTAAAATCACTTTTTTGTAGCACAGATTTAAAAATCCTCTTAGCATGATGAAACCTCTCTTAATATTAAATGTACAGTTAAATTAAGGCTCGTGTTATTAAAAGCTAGTTTTATTACTTTTCCTGCTTTCCTGCTGAAAAAACTATTAGAGAATCTCAGGTGGTAGGTGAGACAGGAAGTGGGTGGTGGTGCTCACCTGTGTAGGGGAGGAGCCCCGGAAGTAAGTGTGAAGTGTGCTCTCCACATGCTGCCACGCCAGTAAGTTGTGTTATGTTATCTGCTCCTCTGTTTTCAAAATGCTGCTTATACTTGAGTTTATGTTTCCACAATCCAATACCACTAAGTAACTAGGCTGTATAAGAATTTATTTCTTTACATAGGTGAGATGATATATAGTAGCATTCCCCTCATCCTAAGCTTAAGCTGATGTAGCCACTTTCTTTAGCATTGCAGATGAAAATGTTATTATTTTTATCTTCAGTTATTTTCTATGTTGTGGGGAAATAAAGAAGGCTGTACTGACATGCATTTAAAAAAAAACCCTCTCAATAGACACTATCAACACAATGACAAGCATTAAAAAGCAGAAAGGGTGTCACCAGTTTATGCATAATTATCTTTGAACAACCACCAGACTGACTGTCTAACTAGACCAACAGCATTCAGAGAGTCTTTTCTCTGTGACAGCACAGAGCCTTTTTATTAGATGTCACATGAAGAGCCTTGATGTGACTGTTTTTTTGTGCGGATGCTGCTGTTGCATTAGACACAAAGCCACTGCTCTGACTGCTTGCCCCAGATGGTCTTTAGAGATACACCATTGATCACATGACTTGTGATTTAAATGTTGCTAAGGTGCCAGGCATCACAGGGTCAACTGAGGGATTTGTACTTTTAAGAGAGTTTTGTTGATCCTCAGATCAGAGGCATCATGCTCTGTGGTTCTTCCTGTCTTTAGGTCAGTTCATCTCTCTATCAGCCCATCAAGTAGTGCACTTTTTTTTCCACCTCCTAATTACTGCCCTGCACTGCCCTCTGGTGGCAGATCTAAGATTCAAAGTGTTTATTGTCATATGCACAGTAAGGAAACTGGTTTCCCTGTACGATGAAATTCTTACTTTGCTGCTCACACTGAATGCCATAAAGGTTTAAGAAAGACAAAATAGAATAATTTACAAAAGAGCAATTTGAAGAGCAAAAAAAATGCAAATAAGTACATAAAAGTATAACTTATGGAAGTCAGTGGAGCTATATACATATAAATGTGCATGTGCGCTGTTGTGCAAATTGAGCAGCGAATGAATCATTGTGCAAAACTGTCAGGAGGTAGATAGCATGATACATGTGCAGTTATTGGATTGGATACTACGGTGCATAGAGTAATAAATCGATAAAAATATTGCAGTTACTGCATGTAGTCAGTATGTGTGGGGTACAGTCCACTGTTCCAGACTCCTGTCAGCTGTTGAGGAGTTTGATGGCAAAGGGGAAGAACGAGTTCCTGATTCTGGTGGTTCTGCACTTCACACTCCTAGACACTCCAGGCCTGAGGGGATGAGGATTGAAAGGACCTTGTTGGGGGTGGGTGCGGTCCTTGATGCTGGTGGCAGCTTCCCTGTGGACTCTGCGCTGCTTTGCAGAGAGGACAGAGGAGTCCTGGTCATCTTAGACGCAGTCTTCACCGCTCTCTGCAAAAGACTATCAGCAGGAAGGTTGGACACCCTGATCAATACTTTTGAAAAACACGCAGCCATAGAAGGAAAGAAGGACACACTGACCAAAAAAGAACTTAAGGCTCTGTTTGAGAAGGAGCTGCCCACTCTGTTGCAGGTACGCAGTGACACTATGCTCAGATTTAAAAATCCTCTTAGCATGATGAAACCTCTCTTAATATTAAATGTACAGTTAAACTGAGGCTGGTTTTATTACAATATTTTTCCTGTTAAATGTCAACAAAAAAATTGACAACATGTGGCAACTTAAGGTAAAGAAAGTTTTGTTGATCCTCAGATCAGAGGCATCATGCGGCCTCTTCATCCAGCTCTGCCTTGCACTGCCCTCTAGTGGCAGATCAACTTTCCTTCTGCAGTTCTGTTCATCACTTGTTCAGTGGAGTAGAGGCTCCACAGTTTTAGCGCCACATCCTGATTCTTCACCCCTCTTGTCTTTGTGGCTGTGGCTGGTTTACAGGCTGAGTGAGGCCTCGTAGTGCTCTTTGTGAAACGGGGCTGGCCTGTAATCGGCAAGGTCATTAAGCTCAGACTCTCCTCTCCCCCTCTCTCCCCGTTCATGGCATTATGGAGGCTTATTGGAATTAGTTGTCCACAGTGGAGGAGGATGTGGTTCTGGAGTCTGGAGGCACAGGTGGGAAGAAAAAGTGTGTTATTTAAATATTTTAACATGTTTATGTTTTTGTTTACATCTCTCATCACACATTTATTACTGCAATATTAACTCAAACATATATTTCAATTGTGCATAGTCAGGTCAGATTATGTTGAATTACTTGTCATATTTTCAATATTTTGGAATAATTTGCCATTATTCTTTGTACTGCTGTTCATGAGTGGCTTTCACACAATGGCCCTATAGGCTGAATCCAGGAGTCAACAAAAACCAGGGATGAGGGATGAGAATTTGACAGTTTCTTCTGTCCGCACGCAGCAGTTCCAGGTCAGCCCTGTCTGGGAGAACTGTGTCAGGATAGGCCTGACAGCAGCTCCCGCAGGCGGCACCATCAGGCGCGCTGGTCCCTCAGTGAGCAGAAAAGGAGGGGTGTGCATATGTATAAAATCCTGTTATATTAAGAAATGCATCCCCAGTGTCCCAGTAACATTAAAGCAGAAATGACAATGAAACCTTAAAATCAAAGCAGAATGCATACAATTTATCTGTTAACTGTGTGTCTGTGTTGGATATCACAACACAAATTAAAAAAAAATTCTGCAGCCAGCCACCAGGGGGCGCGCCAGGCACAACAAATTCCAACAACTCCACATATAATTTTTTCTTTATAGATGGTTAGTGCCATTGAAGGTAGTTCAATTAACGTGCAGTGTTGTTTTCCTGACAACTATGATCCAGATCCTGCACATACTGATGACATCAGAACTTAAGTGACAGTAAATAACATCCTTTTTACTGTATGAGATGACCTCTGGTTAGACCAACAGAAAAAAAGGCTGTAGTGATTTATCCCTTAACAACACAAGCTTACTAGGTCTCCCACTCCTGCAAGAAAGAGCTTAACTATGCTGACACAAGGAAGGTCATTACCCTAACCCTAACTGGGAGACCAGTGATTGGCTGGGACTGATAACTGCAGGACTGCTGTAAGTGATGTTCAGGTGAAGCCCTTCCATCATCTTTCTCAGTAGGACAGAGGAGGATAAAAAAGCATTTTGACATGTTATCATGTTTAATGCCGATTACCTCCTCACAGTTAAAGAACCTCAGAAGGTGGTAGTCAATTAGTTAGAGCCAATAAAACCTCATCTGAAGCAGAAACCTGACCGAGGCTTTCAGCACACACTCTACACATGACTCAGGTAGATGGATTATTAGTAAATACTGTAAACATAAATCACTGAATCAAGATCTTTCACACAATATACTGCCAACAACCTTTGGTTGAAGCTCAAATGTAAAAGAATTAATCATCTAGGTGATTTAATCACTGAAACTAAATAGAGAGATGTGCTGTCTTTGATCACTGCACCTAAAACTCCTTTTATCTGACCTCACATGCAGAGCCGTTGCTTGACACTATAGGGGGCCTACGGGCTACAAGATTCTAAAGAAATGCCGCCCCAAACACAAAGACATTTACAGTGATGATTATATAAGAAACCTTTTTATTTAAATAATGTGTGAACACACATGAAAATATTATCTTAAGGAAACATAAAAAAAACTGTACAACACAATCAAAATATATCATAGAAATATGTACTCTCTGAAGACTGTCCACAGTGGTGGAAAGTAACTAAGTAGTTGTACTTTGTTACTGTACTTAAGTAATTTTTCATGTATTTTTTATGTATCCCCCAAGTTAAAAAAAACAATCCTTGAGTTCAGTTGCCTCAATTTAAACTCTTGGAAATTAAAAGTAAGTACTTAAGACTTTGGTTAAGTAGGATCATTGATGTAGCACATCTACTTTTACTTGAGTATATATTTTGCTGGGTAATTGTACTTTCACTTAAGTACTAAACATCAGTACTTCCTCCACCACTGACAACACAAGATATGATGACTAGTATTGTTATTATTATGAAGTTTGTCCACAGTGCAGGATCATCAGTGAGAACTGGACACCTTGGAACCTTCCTTTGTTACCAAGTCAGGTGCTGGAGGAGCAGAGGAAGGAGTGGAGGCTCTCAGGTGTTGGACTGCTGCTGGGACGTCCTCTGGAGTTTCCGCACAGGGCTCCACATGACCTGTGTGGTATAAGACCATAATGATCAGCCTGATAATTAACACTGTAAATAATCCAGATATTTCATATTGCACAGACCTTCATCTGTGGAGGTTGTGGCATCTTCACGAGGAGACACAGGCAGGTGTTTAACCCTCATGCATTGTTCGCAAACACTACCCTAATGTGTTGTTCGGGGACAAAAACGTCCCCTAACTTTAACGGTTTTAAAAATATATTAGATAAATATTTTTTTGAAATTTTTTTGCATAGACCTTTTAATTAACTTCAGTTCTAATCAACAGTGGTGAAAAAATCATTTTCCCCCAGGATTTTAACCCTTTAATCACCAATTTTATAAGGGGTGGTGCTGAAGATTGAAAAAAAAAAACACACAAAATGGCTGATTTTTAATAGAAAAGGTGAATGTGGACTGGATTCTTTTGAACCTTTATTACAGTCTTGGTCATGTCAAACATCAGTAAATAAATTGACTTTATTGCATTATTAGTTTTTGCACAGCACTGGATTTTCTTTTTTTCTCCCATTTTGTCCCATAGACTTACATTATAAACACACTTTTTTTGACTGCACAGCCATGGCACTAAATAATCATGCATTCTTGATTGTTGGTGGTTTACCCTGTTGGTAGGAGGTAACATTTGTGATTTTTACAGTTAACAACTTAATTACCATATTAACCCTTTACCTGCAGGCCTGTGCTCATGTAGTGTAGTTTCTGGCTTGTATATGGAGTTATAGGGAGTATTTTAGCACATAATTGTGTGTCTACACACTGTGTGTGTATGTTAGAGAGGAAGAGAGCCATTTGCACACTGATCTTGTTGTCTGTGAGTACACACAACCACAGAGTCTTCATAGTAAACAAAAACAAAGAAAGTGTTGCTATGCATGTGTGGCCCTTTGATGTCTACAAGTGCAGACTAAACACAACAAAAAGGCAAGTGGTCTTACATGTGACCTTGTGGTCATTTGATGGTGAGAAGAGAAGAAAGCAACATGAAGAGAGGATTCATTTGTGCACAATCTCTGGAAATGATTGTGCAGCCTGGCTCTATGAAGGGCCAGGCTGTGAAGCTGTGAAGGCTGCACAAGTAGATCCGTCACTTGTTCACAAGCGAATCCTTCATTCGTTCACAAGTGAATCCTTCACTCATGCACAGGTGAATCCTCTCTTCATGCTGCTTGCTGCTCTTGTCACCATTAAATGACCAGGAGGATGCATGCAAGTCCACTAGTGTTTTTGTTTTGTTTAGTCTGAACCTCTCAGCATCAAAGGGCCCGGCACTTACTTTTAGGGCTGCAACAAATTTACTTTACTTTACTTTACTAAACTACTTTTAATACTAATTTTAGTAGGGGACTAAACTGTAGATTAGATTTGGTTAGTCAATGATTATTTATTATGTTATCAAGTTATCTATCTATGGTGTCTATTTAGTAACATGCACATGTACGTATGGTCGTGTGGAGCGCAACACACCATGGAAAAGGGGCACTTAGACTTCACTTAGAATAATTCAGTGATCTCAACTGAGACACTAACCTAAAAGTAAAGTCACTCTACTGGAGGACGTGTTTTCCGAAAGCTAAAAAAAAAAAACAGCTATTTTACCCATCCACAACTTCAGACGCCAGAACTCCTGGATGTTTTCATTTTACATGCTTATGCATCGCCGTTGTACGTCTGAATTAGGTACACTTCACTTACTTAGTAACTTTATTTTCCTGACTTTCCTTCCCTGACAGTGTGCAAATGGCTCTCTTCCTCTCTAACATACACACACAGTGTGTAGACACACAATTATGTGCTAAAATACTCCCTATAACTCCATATACAAGCCAGAAACTACACCACAATAGCACAGGCCTGCAGGTAAAGGATTAATATTTAGGGATGTCCCGATCAGGTTTTTTTGCCCTCGAGTCCGAGTCTGAGTCATTTGATTTTGAGTATCTGCCGATACCGAGTCCCGATCCGATACTTTCTATAAAGGCACTCATTGCGGCAAAACCTGTGTGTGTGTAGGCCTGTCACGATAACAGATTTTGCTGGGCGATTAATTGCCAAGAGAAATTATTGCGATAAGCGATATTGTCAAATCAATGTTCAACTAACATAATGATAATGACATATAATGCAAGTACACCCTTTCAAAGATCAATAAACTTTAATTTCTAAAGAACATTTAACATTGGAAAGGCCCCCAATTATCAACACTATTATTATTATTATTGTTATTATTAATGATATTAATATTATTATTATGAGTAGTGGTAGGCCTATTATCATGGCTTATCTGAGCATAGTCTATGGAGTTAAGTCAAACCAACCAGCACGTCATGAGCAACAGAGAGCAAAACAACACGCACTCTACCTGCTGCTGGGAGTGGGCTCACCTGTGCGCACATGTGTTTGTGTGCGCACGCGTTTGCGTGTGTGTATGCGCATCAGCGAATTTTAAAAACGCCACCATGTAGACAGAAACACATAAAATAGCAGAGATGGCACCAGAGGACTGGGCAAGAGGACTAGACTGGGTGGCGCTGCCGCGAGTGCCGCCAGTGAGAAGGCAGAGAACTTCACTCTCTCTGATGGCACGTTATTCATAAGCATGTTTAGTCTTGTGGTGAATTGTGTAGAAGTGTTGAACCAGTGTTGTGCAGCTTCACAGCTCTCTGTGTTGCTGTAACCAGCGTCCAAGCCCTGCAGCGCTGTGACGCACCGTGGCGACGCAGACAGCGAGCTGACCGTGGTCTGCTCAGAACATCCCGTAAACTTCACACAATGAGTTAAAAAATAAGAACTACCTGTTGGTTTGACACATTTCAAGACAGAAGCCGCGGGCCATATTAAATCTGACGGCCGGACTTTGCACACTTTATACGCTACGACGCACCGAGTGACGCCTTTTGTCATCCAGCCTCTTTGGCAGCGAGAGGGAGAGAGAGAGAGAGAGAGGAAAACAAACGAGCGTGCAAATGTAATTTATCGCGGCCGAAAAACTTATCGAGCCCATTTAAAGTTATCGTGCAATTAATTGATTTATTGTTTAGCGACAGGCCTGTGTGTGCGTGTGCCGCCACACTGGGAGATTTCACACACGCAGCACATCGAGGTCTCGAACCAGGACCTGTCGCACCAAAAGCAGCTGTCATACCCCTGCACTACAAGACACAGAGCCACCCTGCACAGAAGGCGTTAACTTTGAGAGCCCTAAAAAGTATATATCCGAGTCCTGATCGGGAGGTAATGTCCGATTCCGATCGAGTCTGAAATCACGTAATCGGGCCCGATTTCCGATCATGTGATCGGATCGGGAAATCCCTATTAATATTGTAATTAAGTTGTTAACTGTAAAAATCACAAATGTTACCTCCTACCAACAGGGTAAACCACCAACAATCAAGAATGCATGATTATTTAGTGCCATGGCTGTGCAGTCAAAAAAAGTGTGTTTATAATGTAAGTCTATGGGACAAAATGGGAGAAAAAAAGAAAATCCAGTGCTGTGCAAAAACTAATAATGCAATAAAGTCAATTTTTTTTACTGATGTTTGACATGACCAAGACTGTAATAAAGGTTAAAAAGAATCCAGTCCACATTCACCTTTTCTATTAAAAATTAGCCATTTTGTGTTTTTTTTTTTTAATTTTCAGCAGTGATTAAAGGGTTAAAATCCTGGGGGAAAATGATTTTTTCACTACTGTTGATTAGAACTGAAGTTAATTAAAAGGTCTATGCAAAAAAAAATTCAAAAAAATATTTATCTAATATATTTTTAAAACCGTTAAAGTTAGGGGACGTTTTTGTCCCCGAACAACACATTAGGGGGTAAAATTTGCCCACAGTGTAAAAAATTTTAAAATCATATTAACAAAATTTATGTAAAATTAAGCTTATTGAGGAAAAATGATTCAATTTGTCCACATACTGACAAAGTTATGGCCAAAATAAACAGAAAAATTTCTCTCAGAGGACAAAAATGTCCCGAACAACACATGAGGGTTAAGCACAGCACCTGATGAAAAACATAATTTAAAAAAGCCATAAAATGACACAACTATATGACAATAATTAACTAGCTTGTCATTTACAGAGAAACACCTGAGCATTAATAAACACTAAATAGACTAAATATATACATTAGTTTTTCCTGCTGTGGTTTAGAGGTCATTAACTCTAACAGTAAGTTGTAACAGCAGCACTTAGCTTAATGCTGAACCTGCGAACGAGACAAAACAAGCTAAAGTAGCATTAGCATAGCAGCTACACACTGTTGCTGCATGAGCTAACAAGCTACTTTACAGCTTCATTTACGTTTTTATATACATTTACGTTTTATATCACGTCATTATTTTGACGTTTGTAACTCATTTAGCAGACGTTTGTACGCAGAGCGACTCACAGTGAACATTCAGGCTGCAGTATGAAGGAGGCTGTAGTGACGTGTGGCGCTGCGTCTCTAAAAGTGTTTTGATACAATGTGAAAAAAGACAAACAGTGGTGGAGTAAGATGAGGCTCAGCTGTGTCATAGACTCTTGCCTAGGGCCCCTCTCATGCCCTAGGCAATTGCCTGGTTTGCTTACCGTGTTGCGACGGCTCTGCTCACATGTGAGCAGATTCCAGAGTGGTGAAAGCAGAACCACTGTGGAGCTTAGTGAGATGGTGAGACAGTGAGAAAGGAGATGGTTGCTACTGGAAGGAGATCAGTGATGGATGTAAGTACTAGAAGAATGCTGCCACCAGCACGTGATCGTTTCTTATGTAATGTTAGGTCCTGCCCGAGGAGAGTCAGTAGATAAAGTAGGAGGAGCTACAGGGGTGAAGCCACAGGCTCGTGGGTGGACAGACACAGACAGCCCCATGCAGCTAAGAAGCCACACACAAGCAGCCTGAACACAGAAAGAAGAAGATGAGGGCCAGTCCCCTGTTGTGATGAAGGAGTCAGGAGACGATACATCCCATGGGAATTTATGGATATGATAAAGCTAGCAGGAAGACTCCATCTGTCAGCCTCCACTGACAGATCGAGCACACAAGTGAAGAGTAAACCTGGAGGAAAACACAGCTGGACTCACACTGGCCTTGGGAGACATTAAGGCTCTGTCAATGTAAATAAGGCGAATAAGAGAGGAAATCTTTAAAGGAGCAGATCTGCAACCTGTGATTCAAGGCAACAGTGTGGATGACTGGGGACTGAACTGAACCGCTCACACACCCAGTTGAGATCCAAGTGAGGCAGAAAACAACTGTTATGCTCAGTGTACACCTAATGGACTCAGTATTGGTTTCCCTGAAGAACCTGGTGCATCAATGATGAGGGAGGAATGGAACCCTGGGTGGTGAAACAAGCAGGGGTACTGAATGAACCAGTTGTGGAAAGTTTTTTGATTTTTTTTTTTTTTTTCGTGAGAGGCGGGGGTGCACCACTGACTGGTTGCCAGTCAAACAAACAGCCGGCCACACCCACACCAACAGCCAGAGTCCTCACTTAACCTAGCATGCAGGTCTTTGGAATGTAGAAGGAAGGTGGAGCACCCGAAGAAAACCCACGCAGGCTGTGAGGCAAACAGAGCTAACCACATCACCACGACCACGGTAACTGATCAGTGCCAACATGGTGGTGTAAATATATGCTGTTAACAAAAGAAAACAACATTGATTCTGCAAATATCACTGAGACAAAGAGTGAATACATGTTTGACATTTACTTCCAGGCCTGCTTACCCTTCTTTATGGCCTACACAAACACAACTAATAAATAGTGTGAACGTCTACACAGAGACACTGCTTTACTCATGGGGAAGAAACAATATTTAATGTATATGTATGCCAGTCCTGCCAACCTGCATGCTAATGTGTTAACCAGCGAGCATATGACAGTGTTATGTGAGGTGTAGGTTTTAACAGGACCCAGGCACAGACAAAAACAATATGCAACAAAAAAGGAGCTTTATTCAAAGCTAAACTACAAAACACAGGAGAACATAAGGAGGGCTACTGAAAACAGTGCCATGTCAAAATGCAAAATCAAAGTACCAAAAACTAGGGAAATAAAGATCAAAAACACAAACCAAACCTGAGGAGGAAGGGAGGACAAAGAAATAAGTGCTCAGAATAGGGTGCACAGCAACACTGAGGACAAGAGGGAGGAACGAAGGATCAGAGAAGGAGGAAGACTAATAACAGAAAATTATAATAACAAATGATGAGGGAACAGAATGCTTGCTTTCTCACACTCAGAAACACACTTTGTTCTGCTTGCAGAGTCTTGTACACTGCTTTAGATTTGATGCAATCAGCTGATCTCAGACTCTGTGAGGGTCCTCAGTTATACATCATTGTGTCTAAATGGACTTTCTCTCTCTCTCCTTCATCCTCTCTGTCTACCTCTTCTTCTCCTCTTTTACCCGGCCGACTATCAGCAGGAAGGTTCTCCTTATGAGCCGGGTCCTGCTCAAAGTGTCTTTCTGTTGAAAGGTTTCTGTGAAGTACTTTGATTAAAATTGACTTGACTTGATTGATGTGACCAAACAGGTTTATGAAGACTCTACTGCCGGTTTGATGTGTCCCAACAGGTTGTAGAATGTGTGATTCTACAAACACAAGGTGATTGAAACAGCAGCTGTTCACAGGAACCCTGATACAGAGGAGAACAGAAACATGTAAGCCTCTGTCTCATGCTCTCAGACCCCATTCACACTGGGAAAATCAATCCAGCTAGATTCGGGCAGTATCTGGATATATCCTTTTTTCTGAGTGTGAAAACCGCGAATCTGGCTATATCAAGCATGATATCAATCCACCCCTCGGAGACATTTCAGACTTTTCCTCCTGTGGTTCATGTCCACCTCTGTGTAGAAGCAAAGACACACAGTGACCACAGTACACCACTGTGACTTTTATGTGTTTGTGTGTCTCCCCCTACAAAAAGTCATCCCTCATCTCAAAGTTCACAAATCACCACACCAGCTGCCTCTGTGGTCTGATAAAAGAAAGGCCTCCTCTTAACCTCAATAACATGACAACTTAAGCTGCATATAGCTTTTTACTTAATGTGTACACTCTGTGTTGCAGCAGAGAGGGCGTGTAGACACATCAGAAACCAACACCCACAATACCCGAGTCTGTCCCATCATTGGTCCTGAAGCCGTCGTTCACAAGGTATAAAAAGAGCTCTTTCCTCATCCACTCCACCCAACACATCAACCCCGTGCTGGTTCATTTTCTTCTTTGTCGCAGCAACTTTCAACAAAAGCAGCAACCATGTCGCAGCTTCAGAATGCCATGATCATCCTGGTGAAGACTTTTAATGACTACGCACGCAAAGAAGGAAAGAAGGACATGCTGAACAAAGGAGAAGTCAAGACTCTGTTGGAGAAGGAGCTGCTGCTGCAGGTACTGACACTGTGCTTATATTACACATTCCATTTTTAACTTTATCTTCCACACCATATATATTTTCATAGCATTTGATTTTTGGACACTAAGACTTTTTCATGTATTAATGAATTCTGAGAAAACCTTATCAAGTCTCAACTCATCATGAACTCAAACTTATTATGTGCACTTTCTTCTGTCTCTATAGGAAGCAAAGAACCCAGGTGAGGTGGACAAGTTCATAAAAAACCTGGATCGGGACAGTGACTCCGAGGTGGACTTCAGTGAGTTTATGGTGCTGGTGGCCCGTCTCGCCTGTATGATCCACGATTTCTCTAAGAAGTGAGCAGAGAACGACCGTCTCCGGGTGTGGGTTCCATCGGCACCAAGAAATAAAACATCAAAATTCAGAATGTAATGTTTTTTTTTAACCACTTAATAAAGTGATGTATCTACCAATGCATGGCTGTGTAGTGTTGAATGTAAAATCACTTTTTTGTAGCACAGATTTAAAAATCTTATGGCTAGTTTTATTACTTTTCCAGGGTTCTTCATAGTAAATGGCAGCAAAAACTGTTAAAGAATCTCAGGCGAGGAGGAGACCAGGAAGTAAGTGTGAAGAGGCTGTGTGCTCTCCACATGCTGCCACCCGAGTAGGTTGTGTTATGTTATCTGATCCTTTGTTTTCAAAATGCTGCTTATACTTGAGTTTATTTATTTTATTCCAACTAGGTTGCATATAAATGTATTTCTTTACAAAGGTGAGATGATATAGAGCAGCATTCCCCTCATCCTCTAATGGAAGCATGAATATGTAAGACGATTGTTTTCCTTTGTTCAGTTAAGCTGGTGTGGGTCTTTAGCATCCTAAATTAAAATGCTTTTGTTTATATTTTCAGCCATTTGATGTTGTGGGGAAATAAATAAGGCATCTGTACTGATATGCATTAAAAAACTCAATAGACAGACTCAATATCAACACAGTGACAAGTTTCAAGAGCCTTGACGTGACTTTTTAACACTCCAAAAAGTTACTTGTTTTTTTGTGTGGCTGCTGCTGTTGCACATCAGACACAAAGCCACCGCTCTGACCGCTTGCTCCAGATGGTCTTTAGAGATACACCATTGATCACCTAAGGCATCGCAGAGTCAACTGGGGCATCATGCTGCCTCTTCATCCAGCTCCATGGTTCTTCCTGTCTTCAGGTCAGGTCATGGATTTATCATAGCTGGGATAGTTAATTACAGTTTTTCTCAATTGTTTACACACAAATTCTGGTACTTGAGACACAATGACCACAACATGTAACTCATTTACCAACCCCCTGAACCAATTCTGCTAAACTACGAGCACAGTTCCTGCTTTACACTCAAATTGCAGTTCTAAAAAACACTTTTTTCAAAACAGTACACACAAGTCTCTGCTTCTCATGCAGAACATATCTTGTTTTCACAAGGAACACACTGCCATTCAAATATGCACACTGACTCATCACAAGGGCAAACACCCATCACACAATTTTACAATCAGCAATCAGAGCTTTAGCATAAAAGGGCAACAGATGAGCTCTTCTGTTTTGGAGCAATGGATTGGTATATGTACTCTCACTAGAAAATGGCAGTACTGCATATCAATACAGTACTCAATGAGTACAGTAGTACAGTAGCTACCCTTGGCCCCTACAACACCGCCCATCTGATCACATTGCTGGACACCCTACACAACACACTCATTCCACCAGATCAGGTAGATGGCCCAGAGCAGCTCAGGTACGTTGTCATTTGGAACAACGTAAGTTTCCACAGGGCTGCTCTGGTTCGTAACTGGTTCACTGCCCACGCATGCTTTTTAGTTGTGTATCTGCCTCCATATTCTCCATTCCTCAAGCCTATTGAGGATTTTTTTTCTGCCTGGAGATGGAAAGTGTATGACCGAAATCCACAAATGTGCATACCTCTTCTCCAAGCTATGGAGGATGCATGTGGAGATATGGCAGCTGATGCTTTTCATGGCTGGATTCGCCATGCTAGGCGATTTTTTTAGAATGTAATGTTTCATTTTGCAGGAGAATTGAGGCGTTTTACCCATTGTGTGTGTTATTTTGGATTTGTGTGTAGAGTTCTGAGAATATGAGGCATGCTTCCAGAAAATGTGTGTAAACAATTAAGAAAAACTGTAATAGTTTTAGAAATTGTGCTGTAAGAATCATTGTTAGTGTTTAAGCATTCAGAAAAAACTGTAATATTGAAAGTCAAAGCTGATAATTACATTATGAAAACATAAAAGTAATGAAGCAGTTAAAGTAGTTACTTGTGGCTAGCTTGCTGAGCAGATGCAGCTCATGAGCGAGCGGTCAGAGCGGTGGCTTTGTGTCTGATGCAACAGCAGCAGATACACAAAAACTACGTCTCCTCTTCACAAACAGTCTTGCAGGTGTTGAGGTACAAGCAGGGCTGAATTGGCAGGTGACCATAAGTGTACACCGCTAAAAGGAAAGCACTGCCAGATCAGAAGGTTGAAGCGATCCAAGCAGCTTCATGGCTTCCAATGAATAGGTGACTGTCTGCCAGCTGTCAGCGTGACAACAGGAAACAATAATCACAGGACCAAACAGGTTTATGAAGACGCGCTCTACAACCAGTTCTCTTTTTTCTGTCTCTGTAGGAAAGTTTGAAACCAGAAAAGGTGAA
Source organism: Parambassis ranga (assembly GCF_900634625.1). Lineage (NCBI taxonomy): Eukaryota > Metazoa > Chordata > Actinopteri > Ambassidae > Parambassis > Parambassis ranga. Next base: position 4,037,614 of record NC_041038.1, read on the forward strand.
TAAAATCTTTTTCGAGCTGGATAACAATGCAGACGGAGAGGTGGACTTCAATGAGTTTATGAGAATGGTGACTGTTTTTACAGCAGTGTTGTATGAATGCCAATCCAAATAGAAATAAAAGATAAAATCCAGTCAATATCTTTTTTCTGACCACTTAATAAAGTGATGTATCTACTAATGCATGGCTGTGTAGTGTTGAATATAAAGTCTTATAAACATAGTGTTCTGTATGAAATGCTCAGGCTTTGTAGCACAGATTGAAGCATGAGCAGCTGCACAAAAACTACGTCACCTCTTCACAAACAGTCTTGCAGGTGTGCTTTTCATCCAGTATCCAGTAGTACACTTTTTTCCCCAGCTGGTCCAGTTGTGTAATTCCTGCCTTGCACTGCCCTCTAGTGGCAGATCAACTCTCCTTCTGCAGTCATTCTGTTCAGCACTTTTTCAGTGGAGTAGAGGCTCCACAGTTTTAGCACCACATCCTGATTCTTCACCCCTCTTGTCTTTGTGGCCGTGGCTGGTTTACAGGTTGAGAGTGAGGCCTCGTAGTGCTCTTTGTGAAATGGGGCTGGCCTGTAATCGGCTTGCAAGGTCATTAAGCTCAGACTCTCCTCTCCCCCTCTCTCCCCGTTCATGGCATTATGGAGGCTTATTGGAATTAGTCGTCCACAGTGGAGGAGGATGTGGTTCTGGAGTCTGGAGGCACAGGTGGGAAGAAAAAGTGTGTTATTTAAATATTTTAACATGTTTATGTTTTTGTTTACATCTCTCATCACACATTTATTACTGCAATTAACTCAAACATATATTTCAATTGTGCATAGTCAGGTCAGATTATGTTGAATTACTTGTCATATTTTCAATATTTTGGAATAATTTGCCATTATTCTTTGTACTGCTGTTCATGAGTGGCTTTCACACAATGGCCCTATAGGCTGAATCCAGGAGTCAACAAAAACCAGGGATGAGGGATGAGAATTTGACAGTTTCTTCTGTCCGCACGCAGCAGTTCCAGGTCAGCCCTGTCTGGGAGAACTGTGTCAGGATAGGCCTGACAGCAGCTCCCGCAGGCGGCACCATCAGGCGCGCTGGTCCCTCAGTGAGCAGAAAAGGAGGGGTGTGCATATGTATAAAATCCTGTTATATTAAGAAATGCATCCCCAGTGTCCCAGTAACATTAAAGCAGAAATGACAATGAAACCTTAAAATCAAAGCAGAATGCATACAATTTATCTGTTAACTGTGTGTCTGTGTTGGATATCACAACACAAATTAAAAAAAAATTCTGCAGCCAGCCACCAGGGGGCGCGCCAGGCACAACAAATTCCAACAACTCCACATATAATTTTTTCTTTATAGATGGTTAGTGCCATTGAAGGTAGTTATTAACGTGCAGTGTTGTTTTCCTGACAACTATGATCCAGATCCTGCACATACTGATGACATCAGAACTTAAGTGACAGTAAATAACATCCTTTTTACTGTATGAGATGACCTCTGGTTAGACCAACAGAAAAAAAAGGCTGTAGTGATTTATCCCTTAACAACACTAGCTTACTAGGTCTCCCACTCCTGCAAGAAAGAGCTTAACTATGCTGACACAAGGAAGGTCATTACCCTAACCCTAACTGGGAGACCAGTGATTGGCTGGGACTGATAACTGCAGGACTGCTGTGAGTGAAGTTCAGGTGAAGCCCTTCCATAATCTTTCTCAGTAGGACAGAGGAGGATAAAAAAGCATTTTGACATGTTATCATGTTTAATGCCGATTACCTCCTCACAGTTAAAGAACCTCAGAAGGTGGTAGTCAATTAGTTAGAGCCAATAAAACCTCATCTGAAGCAGAAACCTGACCGAGGCTTTCAGCACACACTCTACACATGACTCAGGTAGATGGATTATTAGTAAATACTGTAAACATAAATCACTGAATCAAGATCTTTCACACAATATACTGCCAACAACCTTTGGTTGAAGCTCAAATGTAAAAGAATTAATCATCTAGGTGATTTAATCACTGAAACTAAATAGAGAGATGTGCTGTCTTTGACCACTGCACCTAAAACTCCTACACTTCTTTTATCTGACCTCACATGCAGAGCCGTTGCTTGACACTATAGGGGGCCTACAGGCTACAAGATTCTATAGAAATGCCGCCCCAAACACAAAGACATTTACAGTGATGATTATATAAGAAACCTTTTTATTTAAATAATGTGTGAACACACATGGAAATATTATCTTAAGGAAACATAAAAAAACTGTACAACACAATCAAAATATATCATAGAAATATGTACTCTCTGAAGACTGTCCACAGTGGTGGAAAGTAACTAAGTAGTTAGTAGTAATTTTTCATGTATTTTTTATGTATCCCCCAAGTTAAAAAAACAATCCTTGAGTTCAGTTGCCTCAATTTAAACTCTTGGAAATTAAAAGTAAGTACTTAAGACTTTGGTTAAGTAGGATCATTGATGTAGCACATCTACTTTTACTTGAGTATATATTTTGCTGGGTAATTGTACTTTCACTTAAGTACTAAACATCAGTACTTCCACCACCACTGACAACACAAGATATGATGACTAGTATTGTTATTATTAAGTTTGTCCATAGTGCAGGATCATCAGTGAGAACTGGACACCTTGGAACCTTCCTTTGTTACCAAGTCAGGTGCTGGAGGAGCAGAGGAAGGAGTGGAGGCTCTCAGGTGTTGGACTGCTGCTGGGACGTCCTCTGGAGTTTCCTCACAGGGCTCCACATGACCACGTGTGGTATAAGACCATAATGATCAGCCTGATAATTAACACTGTAAATAATCCAGATTATTCATAATGCACATACTTTCATCTGTTTAAGCACAGCACCTGATGAAAAACATAATTTAAAAAAGCCATAAAATAACACAACTATATGACAATAATTAACTAGCTTGTCATTTACACCTGAGCATTAATAAACACTAAATTTACTAAATATATACATTAGTTTTTCCTGCTGTGGTTTAGAGGTCATTAACTCTAACAGTAAGTTGTAACAGCAGCACTTAGCTTAATGCTGAACCTGCGAACGAGACAAAACAAGCTAAAGTAGCATTAGCATAGCAGCTACACACTGTTGCTGCATGAGCTAACAAGCTACTTTACAGCTTCATTTACGTTTTTATATACATTAACGTTTTATATCTGTTATGTGGCTATGAGACCAGCTGAAGAAATGATGAGAAGGTGGGTCTAATCAAATCAATTTATTAATGCAATCAAACAACATAAATTTGCCCACCTCCACTACCCCACTTCCAAAGAACGGCCGCCCGGAATGAAAGAAAAGTCCACCCCACACTTTATGAACACTGCAACTGTGATTCCACCACACACGTGAGTAAGGCACTGCAATTGTGTTTCACTGCACACGTGAGTATTTAGACACTGCAACCGTGTTTCACTGCACACGCCTGGCAGGTCGTATGGAAGTAGGGTAGGTACGGATTAAGGGGAAAACAAAAAAACGAAATAACAATAAACAAATTAATAAAAAAAAAAAAGAAAGAAAGAAAAACTAGTCCGCCCCAAAGGCACCTCCCAGTTCTTTTGTGCCACACACCGGCTCACTTGCCGGGCGGACTAGACAAGGAAAAGAAACCGACAATTTGCATGCTATGGCAAGAGCAGCGATGCCCATCAACCCGACGCTCTGCAACAAAACAAATACTTTCTTTTAAAACCTCTTTACACTTTATTAAATCATGCTTAAAATACCTGCAATATAATTAATAATCCTTAAAATACCTGGCATCTGCGTGACCAAACTACTTGTGAATACCGTCTACTTCTTTGCCTGAACATCCATCTGTAATGTATAAAACAAAGTCAATCAACCACCCGTCAAATACTTTAAAACAAAAAGGTAGGCTACAGCCAACCCGCATACCTGTATGGCCTCCCTGCACGCCAGTGTGGAGCAAGGTGTGCACCTGCCTTACTCCACCGGGCGGAACCAAACCCCAACACCTTTGTTCCCCCGTACAAGGAGCCCTATATATGCGGGTCGACTTACCCTCCCCTTTTTCCCGACCTGAGGCAAATAGCACCCGCTACATATCACCCCCAGCAAACGCATCGGCGCCCCGACGATGCACCAGTACAAAAACAAAAACCCAAAACTACAAACAGACAAAACAATTATACTGATACATCACCAGGCCTCGTAGAAACTGGCAAATGATGAGGGTTAGAGTGCTTCCCAGCATTACTTCGGGTGGACCTACGTGGAGCCTCGGCTACTGCAGAGGATCTTTGTCCCATATTCTCTTCTTCCCCCATAGACACCTCTGCCTCTGAATCAGATTGCACCACTGACTCCCCACCACATAGTTCCCATCCTGGAGTCTCTAAGGAATTACCATCTTCCTCACTGTTCCCTTCCTGTGTCTGCTCTTCCGCTACCTCCTCCTCCGCGTTCAACCTCACTCCATCCACAGGTACTTCCCTCAACTCGGTCCTGTGCACTTGCTGCACTGGGCCCTCCTGAGCTGCAGGCACAATGGAATACACCACACCACGCTCTGGGGGGCACTGTACCACCCTGTAGGGGATGGAGTCCCAATAATCCTGGATCTTATTCCTACCCCTCACCCGATGGTTTCGAACGTACACCAGATCACCCTCTGCCAAATGCGACTCCCTTATCTGGCCCTCCTGCCTCTGATCTCGGCACTGTCTCTGCACCACTAAACGCTGCCTTACATGCTCATATGCCTCCTCCAATAACTCTTGATGTTTTTGTACCCAATCCTCTAACTGGTACTCTTCGCTCTCCTCCGCCCCTGCACCCAACAAAAAATCTAAAGGCAACCGGGGCTCACGACCAAACATCAGGAAGTAGGGGGTCCTACCTGTCGATTGATGCACAGTGGTATTGTAAGCATAGGTCACCTGAGGGAGATGCTGGGGCCAACACCTCTTCTGATCTGGGGGCAGTGTGCGCAGCAAATCATGTAAAGTACGATTAAACCGCTCACACTGACCATTTCCTTGTGGATGATATGGGGTCGTGCGACTCTTCCTCACCTTATAGAGCTTACATAACTGTCGCATCAGATTACTCTCAAAATTTCTTCCCTGATCTGAGTGAATGCGGTCAGGAGGTCCAAACAGATTAAACCAGTTCTTCACTAAAACATTTGCCACAGTGCTAGCCCGCTGATCTTTAGTAGGGATGGCCTGGGTATATTTTGAAAAAACATCTGTCATAATAAGCACATTTTCCCGCCCATCTGAAGCTGACTCTAAAACAGTGAAGTCAATTGCCAAGATCTCATGAGGGCGAGATGCTTGCAGACTCCCCATAAAAGGTTTAACTTTAGGCTGGACTGCCTTTGCCAACACACACCTCCCACACCTACGACACCACTTCTCCACATCTTTATACATATTTGGCCAATAACAGCGGGAGCGCACTAGCTGCAATGTGCGCTCCACCCCCTGATGCCCATGATTGTCATGAAGCTGGGTTAAAACATCCTTCTGTAAGCACTGCGGTAGCACAAGTTGATAAACCTGTCCACCCCCATCAGGAGGATTAATCCTACGGTACAGTACCCCATTCTCCTCTGAAAGGCGCCCCCACTGACGAGAAAGCTCCTTGGTCTCTGGACCAAATCTCTCCCTCTGCCTCAGGTCAGGAGATTGTCCTTTCCTCCAACAGGTCAGAAGAGGGCCAATTACTGGATCCTGTTCCTGCAGAATGACTAGATTCTCTTTTGAACAGCCTGGAAGAACAGAGATGTCAGACTGTACACACAAATTTTCCTGCATTTTTATCATGTCCTGTTCAGCCTCCCCAACTGTACTAACTTCTTTATACTGACGAGAGAGAGCATCTGCATTTCTATTCCGATTCCCTGGACGGTATTTTAAAGTCAGATTGAATGGAGCTAATTGAGCTGCCCACCGTTGCTCTACTGCACCCAGTTTTGCTGTGTCCAGGTGCCGCAGGGGATTATTATCAGTATACACAGTACATGAGCTACCTAGCAAGTACTCCCTAAACTTTTCTGACACTGCCCATTTAAGCCCCAGAAACTCCAATTTCATGGAGCTATAATTGTGCATGTTCTTTTCCGTAGGTTTGAGTGCCCTGCTAGCATATGCGACTGGTCTAAGTTTCCCTCCATGTTCCTGCGAAAGCACTGCCCCTAAGCCAGCATGGCTCGCATCAATCTCAAGCACAAATGGTCTCTGAAAATCTGCGTAAGCCAGCACTGGTGCCGAGATCAAAGATTTTTGCAAACCCCGCTATGAAGCGTCTGTAGTAACTTGCAAATCCCAAAAAGGCTCTAAGCTCAGCCAGGTTTGTGGGTGTTCGCCACTCTCTTACCACCGACACCTTGTCTGGATCGGTTGCGATGCCAGCAGCAGACACAACATGGCCCAAATACTTCACCTGTTTTTGAAAAAAACTACACTTTGAAAACTTAGCTTTTAACCCCTGCTTTTGCAGCCGAGAAAAGACTTCCTCTAGCCTTTCCAAGTGCTGCTGAATAGAGGAGGAGAACACAATCACATCATCAAGGTAAAGTAACACAGACTGATATCGATAATCCCCAAACATACGCTCCATGAGGCGCTGAAACGTGCTGGGTGCATTACACAGTCCAAATGGCATTCTATTAAACTCAAAGAGCCCAAATGGAGTGCAAAATGCTGTCTTGGCCCTGTCTTTCTCTGCCACCTTCACTTGATTATAGCCACTTGCTAAATCTAGAGTGGAAAACCACTTAGCTCCTACGAGCCCATCCAATGATTCTTCCATCCTGGGTAGAGGAAAAGCATCCTTCCGGGTTTTGGCATTTAAACGGCAACAGTCTACACACAATCTGATCCCACCATCTTTCTTTTGAACAATTACAATGGGAGAGGCATATGGGCTACTACTCTCTCTAATGACGTGACTGTCCAACAGCTGCTTAATATGGGCTCTCACCAGATCATACTGAGATGGGTGAATGCGACGATACGGCTGACGAATTGGGATGTCATCAAGCAGGGGAATCTCATGCTGGAGTAAATCAGTGCAGCCCAAATCAGTTTCATCCCTTGCAAATAATGACTGATATTTCCTAAGCAATGCAGCTGCTTGTTCTTGCTCCAACTCATCCAATCCCTCAAAAAAAGGTAGATCCCATCCCCCCACACTGGTCGCCTCAACCCCTGAAGGGGACACAACAGCTGTAAATTCATTACTGCTAGCATCCCTACAAACTTTCGCATGAGATGGCTGATCTAACACCACCGGAGCCACAGTAACTGCAGCTATCACTCTACGTGGAGTCAAATTTACATCAGAGTAACCGACATTGGTGACAGGTACATATGCCTCTCCTGCCTCAGACACTACTACAGCAGGTGATATCAATAACCCCTCTGGAAGCTCCCCTTCTTCAGGGCCTAATGGTTCAATTAACACCTCCATATGCTGCATAGAGGGAACCTTAGGACATGTTACAGGGACCATAGTTAATGTACCTGCGACTACACAAATTGAGCTCTTACCTTTAACCCTTACTTTGAACGGCTCTGGGGAGTTGATTAAGAGCTCCTCTGCATGGCAATGTCTGAGTGCTCGTCTCCATTCAGGGGCTTCTGTTATGCTAGGATCATCAAAGAGGCCTGGTCCATACTGCACAAACAGCTCATAATAAAACCCCTTTATCACATTCATTCCCAATACACCAGGAGTTTGCATCTTTCTCTGCAACATATGTGGGTCTTCTGGATCCTTCACAACCAGAACTCCTTTGCGTGGAACACATTTACCTAAAATAGTGATAGCCAGCTCCAGATAACCCAAATATGGCAATTTAAGACCATTGCCCGCTCTCAGATCTAGCCATGCACACTCACGCAGCTGGGAGTCTGTGAGATGGCCAAAATGTTCCTTAAAAAAACTCTCAGTGATTGTTGTCACCATAGAGCCTGTATCCAATAATGATGGAACCACTACCCCTCCCATCCCTACTTCTACAACGGGACACCTGCCCATAAGAGCAGCTGTAACCACTGGGTCAGGCTCTAGATCGAGCTCTTCCCTTAGATGTGTGTGGCTCTCTTCACTTGCAGACTCCTTTTTTTCCAGACATACTGCTGCCTGCTCAGGTGCAGTAGATTTAGGTAAAGGGGCTGTACAGTAGCGGGCTATGTGGCCCCTCTGATCACAGCGGAAACATCTAGGTTTACCATCAAAGTTTTTCTTGACTTTAACTGGAGGCTGAGCCCCAGACTCCCGGCTCTGAGGTTGCAGGGCTTTCATCAGTAAATCTAACTGTCTCTGCTGAGCTTCAATGAGAGCTTTCAGTTCAGAGTAAGAACTATGATCTACCAGTTCATTAGGTACTTTTGCCAAAACTTCATTGGAGGAAAATGGTGGGACACTCTCCTTTTGTCTAAAGGTCTGCCCAACACATTGTGATGTCCACTGAACAGCTTCCCTACGGGCATCACGGATAGTCCACTGGGGGTTTAAACGTACTTTATCCCTAAGTCTTGAGCTCAGACTCTGATCTCGAACACCCTCACAAAACTGATCCCGCAGATTCCTTTCAGAACCTAGCTTAACTTGTTCGTCTGCCTCTACAATCTGATCCATTAAGGACATTAGGGCATGAGAATAGTCTAGCAAAGATTCTCCTTCCCGTTGTTTACGATTAAAAAACCTACGTTGAAGGGAAATAACCGAATGTGAACATCCATATACTTCCCTCAAAATTTTAAATATCCCATTTACAGTGTCTCTTTCTTGTTTTGGCAGATATTTAACTTCAATACGTGCTGCCCCTTCTAGATGGTTATACACGCAATCAACTTTTTCTTTTTCAGTGGATTTCACTTGTATATAGCCTTCGATCAGTTCAATCCATTCCTCCAATGTAGGAGAGTCTGCTCGATCCAAGTTACCTGAGAACTTTGGCACTTTTTCACTCTGTTGGATATAGATCACCTGCTTCCCCCCTTCAGTCCTCGCAGGAGTCTCAGTCGAATCTGCATTGTCCATGACACTGTGGGAGGTTCCAGCTGGAGATGCTGCCGCCTGAAGTCTCTGCAGCTGCTGCTCCAGTTCTTGCATGCGCTGCTCCATTCTTTCCCTAGAGGTTTCCTCCATCATCCAGCCGACTTGGGAAAAGGCCGCTAGCTTCGGGACTCTCCCAGACGCTTACTCCTGGCCCAACGCTGCTCTTGCCTTTCACACAAACGCACAAAAAAAAAATCTGTTCCCCCAAAATGTACCACCACTATCAAGCTGATCCTGCCAACAACGCCAAATGTTATGTGGCTATGAGACCAGCTGAAGAAATGATGAGAAGGTGGGTCTAATCAAATCAATTTATTAATGCAATCAAACAACATAAATTTGCCCACCTCCACTACCCCACTTCCAAAGAACGGCCGCCCGGAATGAAAGAAAAGTCCACCCCACACTTTATGAACACTGCAACTGTGATTCCACCACACACGTGAGTAAGGCACTGCAATTGTGTTTCACTGCACACGTGAGTATTTAGACACTGCAACCGTGTTTCACTGCACACGCCTGGCAGGTCGTATGGAAGTAGGGTAGGTACGGATTAAGGGGAAAACAAAAAAACTAAATAACAATAAACAAATTAATAAAAAAAAAAAGAAAGAAAGAAAAACTAGTCCGCCCCAAAGGCACCTCCCAGTTCTTTTGTGCCACACACCGGCTCACTTGCCGGGCGGACTAGACAAAGAAAAGAAACCGACAATTTGCATACTATGGCAAGAGCAGCGATGCCCATCAACCCGACGCTCTGCAACAAAACAAATACTTTCTTTTAAAACCTCTTTACACTTTATTAAATCATGCTTAAAATACCTGCAATATAATTAATAATCCTTAAAATACCTGGCATCTGCGTGACCAAACTACTTGTGAATACCGTCTACTTCTTTGCCTGAACATCCATCTGTAATGTATAAAACAAAGTCAATCAACCACCCGTCAAATACTTTAAAACAAAAAGGTAGGCTACAGCCAACCCGCATACCTGTATGGCCTCCCTGCACGCCAGTGTGGAGCAAGGTGTGCACCTGCCTTACTCCACCGGGCGGAACCAAACCCCAACACCTTTGTTCCCCCGTACAAGGAGCCCTATATATGCGGGTCGACTTACCCTCCCCTTTTTCCCGACCTGAGGCAAATAGCACCCGCTACATATCACGTCATTATATTGACGTTTGTAACTCATTTAGCAGACGTTTGTACGCAGAGCGACTCACAGTGAACATTCAGGCTGCAGTATGAAGGAGGCTGTAGTGACGTGTGGCGCTGCGTCTCTAAAAGTGTTATGATACAATGTGAAAAAAGACAAACAGTGGTGGAGTAAGATGAGGCTCAGCTGTGTCATAGACTCTTACCTAGGGCCCCTCTCATGCCCTAGGCAATTGCCTGGTTTGCTTACCGTGTTGCGACGGCTCTGCTCACATGTGAGCAGATTCCAGAGTGGTGAAAGCAGAACCACTGTGGAGCTTAGTGAGATGGTGAGACAGTGAGAAAGGAGATGGTTGCTATTGGAAGGAGATCAGTGATGGATGTAAGTACTAGAAGAATGCTGCCACCAGCACGTGATCGTTTCTTATGTAATGTTAGGTCCAGCCCGAGGAGAGTCAGTAGATAAAGTAGGAGGAGCTACAGGGGTGAAGCCACAGGCTCGTGGGTGGACAGACACAGACAGCCCCATGCAGCTAAGAAGCCACACACAAGCAGCCTGAACACAGAAAGAAGAAGATGAGGGCCAGTCCCCTGTTGTGATGAAGGAGTCAGGAGACGATACATCCCATGGGAATTTATGGATATGATAAAGCTAGCAGGAAGACTCCATCTGTCAGCCTCCACTGACAGATCGAGCACACAAGTGAAGAGTAAAGCTGGAGGAAAACACAGCTGGACTCACACTGGCCTTGGGAGACATTAAGGCTCTTTCAATGTAAATAAGGCGAATAAGAGAGGAAATCTTTAAAGGAGCAGATCTGCAACCTTTGATTCAAGGCAACAGTGTGGATGACGTGGGACTGAACTGAACCGCTCACACACCCAGTTGAGATCCAAGTGAGGCAGAAAACAACTGTTATGCTCAGTGTACACCTAATGGACTCAGTATTGGTTTCCCTGAAGAACCTGGTGCATCAATGATGAGGGAGGAATGGAACCCTGGGTGGTGAAACAAGCAGGGGTACTGAATGAACCAGTTGTGGAAAGTTTTTCGATTTTTTTTTTTTTTCGTGAGAGGCGGGGGTGCACCACTGACTGGTTGCCAGTCAAAAAAACAGCCGGCCACACCCACACCAACAGCCAGAGTCCTCACTTAACCTAGCATGCAGGTCTTTGGAATGTAGAAGGAAGGTGGAGCACCCGAAGAAAACCCACGCAGGCTGTGAGGCAAACAGAGCTAACCACATCACCACGACCACGGTAACTGATCAGTGCCAACATGGTGGTGTAAATATATGCTGTTAACAAAAGAAAACAACATTGATTCTGCAAATATCACTGAGACAAAGAGTGAATACATGTTTGACATTTACTTCCAGGCCTGCTTACTCTTCTTTATGGCCTACACAAACACAACTAATAAATAGTGTGAACGTCTACACAGAGACACTGCTTTACTCATGGGGAAGAAACAATATTTAATGTATATGTATGCCAGTCCTGCCAACCTGCATGCTAATGTGTTAACCAGCGAGCATATGACAGTGTTATGTGAGGTGTAGGTTTTAACAGGACCCAGGCACAGACAAAAACAATGTGCAACAAAAAAGGAGCTTTATTCAAAGCTAAACTACAAAACACAGGAGAACATAAGGAGGGCTACTGAAAACAGTGCCATGTCAAAATGCAAAATCAAAGTACCAAAAACTAGGGAAATAAAGATCAAAAACACAAACCAAACCTGAGGAGGAAGGGAGGACAAAGAAATAAGTGCTCAGAATAGGGTGCACAGCAACACTGAGGACAAGAGGGAGGAACGAAGGATCACAGAAGGAGGAAGACTAATAACAGAAAATTATAATAACAAATGATGAGGGAACAGAATGCTTGCTTTCTCACACTCAGAAACACACTTTGTTCTGCTTGCAGAGTCTTGTACACTGCTTTAGATTTGATGCAATCAGCTGATCTCAGACTCTGTGAGGGTCCTCAGTTATACATCATTGTGTCTAAATGGACTTTCTCTCTCTCTCCTTCATCCTCTCTGTCTACCTCTTCTTCTCCTCTTTTACCCGGCCGACTATCAGCAGGAAGGTTCTCCTTATGAGCCGGGTCCTGCTCAAAGTGTCTTTCTGTTGAAAGGTTTCTGTGAAGCACTTTGATTAAAATTGACTTGACTTGATTGATGTGACCAAACAGGTTTATGAAGACTCTACTGCCGGTTTGATGTGTCCCAACAGGTTGTAGAATGTGTGATTCTACAAACACAAGGTGATTGAAACAGCAGCTGTTCACAGGAACCCTGATACAGAGGAGAACAGAAACATGTAAGCCTCTGTCTCATGCTCTCAGACCCCATTCACACTGGGAAAATCAATCCAGCTAGATTCGGGCAGTATCTGGATATATCCTTTTTTCTGAGTGTGAAAACCGCGAATCTGGCTATATCAAGCATGATATCAATCCACCCCTCGGAGACATTTCAGACTTTTCCTCCTGTGGTTCATGTCCACCTCTGTGTAGAAGCAAAGACACACAGTGACCACAGTACACCACTGTGACTTTTATGTGTTTGTGTGTCTCCCCCTACAAAAAGTCATTCCTCATCTCAAAGTTCACAAATCACCACACCAGCTGCCTCTGTGGTCTGATAAAAGAAAGGCCTCCTCTTAACCTCAATAACATGACAACTTAAGCTGCATATAGCTTTTTACTTAATGTGTACACTCTGTGTTGCAGCAGAGAGGGCGTGTAGACACATCAGAAACCAACACCCACAATACCCGAGTCTGTCCCATCATTGGTCCTGAAGCCGTCGTTCACAAGGTATAAAAAGAGCTCTTTCCTCATCCACTCCACCCAACACATCAACCTCGTGCTGGTTCATTTTCTTCTTTGTCGCAGCAACTTTCAACAAAAGCAGCAACCATGTCGCAGCTTGAGAATGCCATAGCCATCCTGTTGCAGACTTTTGATGACTACGCAGGCAAAGAAGGAAAGAAGGACACGCTGACCAAAAGAGAAGTCAAGACTCTGTTGGAGAAGGAGCTGCTGCTGCAGGTACTGACACTGTGCTTATATTACACATTCCATTTTTAACTTTATCTTCCACACCATACATATTTTCATAGCATTTGATTTTTGGACACTAAGACTTTTTCATGTATTAATGAATTCTGAGAAAACCTTATCAAGTCTCAACTCATCATGAACTCAAACTTATTATGTGCACTTTCTTCTGTCTCTATAGGAAGCAAAGAACCCAGGTGAGGTGGACAAGCTCATGAAAAAACTGGATCTGGACGGTGACTCCGAGGTGAACTTCAATGAGTTTATGACGCTGGTGGGTTGTCTGGCCTGTTTCATCCATTTCTCTACGATTTGAGCAGAGAACGACCGTCTCCGGGTGTGGGTTCCATCGGCACCAAGAAATAAAACATCAAAATTCAGAATGTAATGTTTTTTTAACCACTTAATAAAGTGATGTATCTACCAATGCATGGCTGTGTAGTGTTGAATGTAAAATCACTTTTTTGTAGCACAGATTTAAAAATCTTATGGCTAGTTTTATTACTTTTCCAGGGTTCTTCATAGTAAATGGCAGCAAAAACTGTTAAAGAATCTCAGGCGAGGAGGAGACCAGGAAGTAAGTGTGAAGAGGCTGTGTGCTCTCCACATGCTGCCACACGAGTAGGTTGTGTTATGTTATCTGATCCTTTGTTTTCAAAATGCTGCTTATACTTGAGTTTATTTATTTTATTCCAACTAGGTTGCATATAAATGTATTTCTTTACAAAGGTGAGATGATATAGAGCAGCATTCCCCTCATCCTCTAATGGAAGCATGAATATGTAAGACGATTGTTTTCCTTTGTTCAGTTAAGCTGGTGTGGGTCTTTAGCATCCTAAATTAAAATGCTTTTGTTTATATTTTCAGCCATTTGATGTTGTGGGGAAATAAATAAGGCATCTGTACTGATATGCATTAAAAAACTCAATAGACAGACTCAATATCAACACAGTGACAAGTTTCAAGAGCCTTGACGTGACTTTTTAACGCTCCAAAAAGGGACTTGTTTTTTTGTGTGGCTGCTGCTGTTGCACATCAGACACAAAGCCACCGCTCTGACCGCTTGCTCCAGATGGTCTTTAGAGATACACCATTGATCACCTAAGGCATCGCAGAGTCAACTGGGGCATCATGCTGCCTCTTCATCCAGCTCCATGGTTCTTCCTGTCTTCAGGTCAGGTCATGGATTTATCATAGCTGGGATAGTTAATTACAGTTTTTCTCAATTGTTTACACACAAATTCTGGTACTTGAGACACAATGACCACAACATGTAACTCATTTACCAACCCCCTGAACCAATTCTGCTAAACTACGAGCACAGTTCCTGCTTTACACTCAAATTGCAGTTCTAAAACACACATTTTTCAAAACAGTACACACAAGTCTCTGCTTCTCATGCAGAACATATCTTGTTTTCACAAGGAACACACTGCCATTCAAATATGCACACTGACTCATCACAAGGGCAAACACCCATCACACAGTTTTACAATCAGCAATCAGAGCTTTAGCATAAAAGGGCAACAGATGAGCTCTTCTGTTTTGGAGCAATGGATTGGTATATGTACTCTCACTAGAAAATGGCAGTACTGCATATCAATACAGTACTCAATGAGTACAGTAGTACAGTAGCTACCCTTGGCCCCTACAACACCGCCCATCTGATCACATTCCTGGACACCCTACACAACACACTCATTCCACCAGATCAGGTAGATGGCCCAGAGCAGCTCAGGTACGTTGTCATTTGGAACAACGTAAGTTTCCACAGGGCTGCTCTGGTTTGTAACTGGTTCACTGCCCACGCACACTTTTTAGTTGTGTATCTGCCTCCATATTCTCCATTCCTCAAGCCTATTGAGGATTTTTTTTCTGCCTGGAGATGGAAAGTGTATGACCGTAATCCACAAATGTGCATACCTCTTCTCCAAGCTATGGAGGATGCATGTGGAGATATGGCAGCTGATGCTTTTCATGGCTGGATTCGCCATGCTAGGCGATTTTTTTAGAATGTAATGTTTCATTTTGCAGGAGAATTGAGGCGTTTTACCCATTGTGTGTGTTATTTTGGATTTGTGTGTAGAGTTCTGAGAATATGAGGCATGGTTCCAGAAAATGTGTGTAAACAATTAAGAAAAACTGTAATAGTTTTAGAAATTGTGCTGTAAGAATCATTGTTAGTGTTTAAGCATTCAGAAAAAACTGTAATATTGAAAGTCAAAGCTGATAATTACATTATGAAAACATAAAAGTAATGAAGCAGTTAAAGTAGTTACTTGTGGCTAGCTTGCTGAGCAGATGCAGCTCATGAGCGAGCGGTCAGAGCGGTGGCTTTGTGTCTGATGCAACAGCAGCAGATACACAAAAACTACGTCTCCTCTTCACAAACAGTCTTGCAGGCGTTGAGGTACAAGCAGGGCTGAATTGGCAGGTGACCATAAGTGTACACCGCTAAAAGGAAAGCACTGCCAGATCAGAAGGTTGAAGCGATCCAAGCAGCTTCATGGCTTCCAATGAATAGGTGACTGTCTGCCAGCTGTCAGCGTGACAACAGGAAACAATAATCACAGGACCAAACAGGTTTATGAAGACGCGCTCTACAACCAGTTCTCTTTTTTCTGTCTCTGTAGGAAAGTTCGAAACCAGAAAAGGTGAATAAAATCTTTTTCAAGCTGGATAACAATGCAGACGGAGAGGTGGACTTCAATGAGTTTATGAGAATGGTGACTGTTTTTACAGCAGTGTTGTATGAATGCCAATCCAAATAGAAATAAAAGATAAAATCCAGTCAATATCTTTTTTCTGACCACTTAATAAAGTGATGTATCTACTAATGCATGGCTGTGTAGTGTTGAATATAAAGTCTTATAAACATAGTGTTCTGTATGAAATGCTCAGGTTTTGTAGCACAGATTAAAGCATGAGCAGCTGCACAAAAACTACGTCACCTCTTCACAAACAGTCTTGCAGGTGTGCTTTTCATCCAGTATCCAGTAGTACACTTTTTTTCCCCAGCTGGTCCAGTTGTGTAATTCCTGCCTTGCACTGCCCTCTAGTGGCAGATCAACTCTCCTTCTGCAGTCATTCTGTTCAGCACTTTTTCAGTGGAGTAGAGGCTCCACAGTTTTAGCACCACATCCTGATTCTTCACCCCTCTTGTCTTTGTGGCCGTGGCTGGTTTACAGGCTGAGTGAGGCCTCGTAGTGCTCTTTGTGAAACGGGGCTGGCCTGTAATCGGCTTGCAAGGTCATTAAGCTCAGACTCTCCTCTCCCCCTCTCTCCCCGTTCATGGCATTATGGAGGCTTATTGGAATTAGTCGTCCACAGTGGAGGAGGATGTGGTTCTGGAGTCTGGAGGCACAGGTGGGAAGAAAAAGTGTGTTATTTAAATATTTTAACATGTTTATGTTTTTGTTTACATCTCTCATCACACATTTATTACTGCAATATTAACTCAAACATATATTTCAATTGTGCATAGTCAGGTCAGATTATGTTGAATTACTTGTCATATTTTCAATATTTTGGAATAATTTGCCATTATTCTTTGTACTGCTGTTCATGAGTGGCTTTCACACAATGGCCCTATAGGCTGAATCCAGGAGTCAACAAAAACCAGGGATGAGGGATGAGAATTTGACAGTTTCTTCTGTCCGCACGCAGCAGTTCCAGGTCAGCCCTGTCTGGGAGAACTGTGTCAGGATAGGCCTGACAGCAGCTCCCGCAGGCGGCACCATCAGGCGCGCTGGTCCCTCAGTGAGCAGAAAAGGAGGGGTGTGCATAAAATCCTGTTATATTAAGAAATGCTTCCCCAGTGTCCCAGTAACATTAAAGCAGAAATGACAATGAAACCTTAAAATCAAAGCAGAATGCATACAATTTATCTGTTAACTGTGTGTCTGTGTTGGATATCACAACACAAATTAAAAAAAAATTCTGCAGCCAGCCACCAGGGGGCGCGCCAGGCACAACAAATTCCAACAACTCCACATATAATTTTTTCTTTATAGATGGTTAGTGCCATTGAAGGTAGTTATTAACGTGCAGTGTTGTTTTCCTGACAACTATGATCCAGATCCTGCACATACTGATGACATCAGAACTTAAGTGACAGTAAATAACATCCTTTTTACTGTATGAGATGACCTCTGGTTAGACCAACAGAAAAAAAAGGCTGTAGTGATTTATCCCTTAACAACACTAGCTTACTAGGTCTCCCACTCCTGCAAGAAAGAGCTTAACTATGCTGACACAAGGAAGGTCATTACCCTAACCCTAACTGGGAGACCAGTGATTGGCTGGGACTGATAACTGCAGGACTGCTGTGAGTGAAGTTCAGGTGAAGCCCTTCCATAATCTTTCTCAGTAGGACAGAGGAGGATAAAAAAGCATTTTGACATGTTATCATGTTTAATGCCGATTACCTCCTCACAGTTAAAGAACCTCAGAAGGTGGTAGTCAATTAGTTAGAGCCAATAAAACCTCATCTGAAGCAGAAACCTGACCGAGGCTTTCAGCACACACTCTACACATGACTCAGGTAGATGGATTATTAGTAAATACTGTAAACATAAATCACTGAATCAAGATCTTTCACACAATATACTGCCAACAACCTTTGGTTGAAGCTCAAATGTAAAAGAATTAATCATCTAGGTGATTTAATCACTGAAACTAAATAGAGAGATGTGCTGTCTTTGACCACTGCACCTAAAACTCCTACACTTCTTTTATCTGACCTCACATGCAGAGCCGTTGCTTGACACTATAGGGGGCCTACAGGCTACAAGATTCTATAGAAATGCCGCCCCAAACACAAAGACATTTACAGTGATGATTATATAAGAAACCTTTTTATTTAAATAATGTGTGAACACACATGGAAATATTATCTTAAGGAAACATAAAAAAACTGTACAACACAATCAAAATATATCATAGAAATATGTACTCTCTGAAGACTGTCCACAGTGGTGGAAAGTAACTAAGTAGTTGTACTTTCTTACTGTACTTAAGTAATTTTTCATGTATTTTTTATGTATCCCCCAAGTTAAAAAAACAATCCTTGAGTTCAGTTGCCTCAATTTAAACTCTTGGAAATTAAAAGTAAGTACTTAAGACTTTGGTTAAGTAGGATCATTGATGTAGCACATCTACTTTTACTTGAGTATATATTTTGCTGGGTAATTGTACTTTCACTTAAGTACTAAACATCAGTACTTCCACCACCACTGACAACACAAGATGACTAGTATTGTTATTATTAAGTTTGTCCATAGTGCAGGATCATCAGTGAGAACTGGACACCTTGGAACCTTCCTTTGTTACCAAGTCAGGTGCTGGAGGAGCAGAGGAAGGAGTGGAGGCTCTCAGGTGTTGGACTGCTGCTGGGACGTCCTCTGGAGTTTCCTCACAGGGCTCCACATGACCACGTGTGGTATAAGACCATAATGATCAGCCTGATAATTAACACTGTAAATAATCCAGATTATTCATAATGCACATACTTTCATCTGTTTAAGCACAGCACCTGATGAAAAACATAATTTAAAAAAGCCATAAAATAACACAACTATATGACAATAATTAACTAGCTTGTCATTTACACCTGAGCATTAATAAACACTAAATTTACTAAATATATACATTAGTTTTTCCTGCTGTGGTTTAGAGGTCATTAACTCTAACAGTAAGTTGTAACAGCAGCACTTAGCTTAATGCTGAACCTGCGAACGAGACAAAACAAGCTAAAGTAGCATTAGCATAGCAGCTACACACTGTTGCTGCATGAGCTAACAAGCTACTTTACAGCTTCATTTACGTTTTTATATACATTAACGTTTTATATCTGTTATGTGGCTATGAGACCAGCTGAAGAAATGATGAGAAGGTGGGTCTAATCAAATCAATTTATTAATGCAATCAAACAACATAAATTTGCCCACCTCCACTACCCCACTTCCAAAGAACGGCCGCCCGGAATGAAAGAAAAGTCCACCCCACACTTTATGAACACTGCAACTGTGATTCCACCACACACGTGAGTAAGGCACTGCAATTGTGTTTCACTGCACACGTGAGTATTTAGACACTGCAACCGTGTTTCACTGCACACGCCTGGCAGGTCGTATGGAAGTAGGGTAGGTACGGATTAAGGGGAAAACAAAAAAACGAAATAACAATAAACAAATTAATAAAAAAAAAAAAAGAAAGAAAGAAAAACTAGTCCGCCCCAAAGGCACCTCCCAGTTCTTTTGTGCCACACACCGGCTCACTTGCCGGGCGGACTAGACAAAGAGAAGAAACCGACAATTTGCATGCTATGGCAAGAGCAGCGATGCCCATCAACCCGACGCTCTGCAACAAAACAAATACTTTCTTTTAAAACCTCTTTACACTTTATTAAATCATGCTTAAAATACCTGCAATATAATTAATAATCCTTAAAATACCTGGCATCTGCGTGACCAAACTACTTGTGAATACCGTCTACTTCTTTGCCTGAACATCCATCTGTAATGTATAAAACAAAGTCAATCAACCACCCGTCAAATACTTTAAAACAAAAAGGTAGGCTACAGCCAACCCGCATACCTGTATGGCCTCCCTGCACGCCAGTGTGGAGCAAGGTGTGCACCTGCCTTACTCCACCGGGCGGAACCAAACCCCAACACCTTTGTTCCCCCGTACAAGGAGCCCTATATATGCGGGTCGACTTACCCTCCCCTTTTTCCCGACCTGAGGCAAATAGCACCCGCTACATATCACCCCCAGCAAACGCATCGGCGCCCCGACGATGCACCAGTACAAAAACAAAAACCCAAAACTACAAACAGACAAAACAATTATACTGATACATCACCAGGCCTCGTAGAAACTGGCAAATGATGAGGGTTAGAGTGCTTCCCAGCATTACTTCGGGTGGACCTACGTGGAGCCTCGGCTACTGCAGAGGATCTTTGTCCCATATTCTCTTCTTCCCCCATAGACACCTCTGCCTCTGAATCAGATTGCACCACTGACTCCCCACCACATAGTTCCCATCCTGGAGTCTCTAAGGAATTACCATCTTCCTCACTGTTCCCTTCCTGTGTCTGCTCTTCCGCTACCTCCTCCTCCGCGTTCAACCTCACTCCATCCACAGGTACTTCCCTCAACTCGGTCCTGTGCACTTGCTGCACTGGGCCCTCCTGAGCTGCAGGCACAATGGAATACACCACACCACGCTCTGGGGGGCACTGTACCACCCTGTAGGGGATGGAGTCCCAATAATCCTGGATCTTATTCTTACCCCTCACCCGATGGTTTCGAACGTACACCAGATCACCCTCTGCCAAATGCGACTCCCTTATCTGGCCCTCCTGCCTCTGATCTCGGCACTGTCTCTGCACCACTAAACGCTGCCTTACATGCTCATATGCCTCCTCCAATAACTCTTGATGTTTTTGTACCCAATCCTCTAACTGGTACTCTTCGCTCTCCTCCGCCCCTGCACCCAACAAAAAATCTAAAGGCAACCGGGGCTCACGACCAAACATCAGGAAGTAGGGGGTCCTACCTGTCGATTGATGCACAGTGGTATTGTAAGCATAGGTCACCTGAGGGAGATGCTGGGGCCAACACCTCTTCTGATCTGGGGGCAGTGTGCGCAGCAAATCATGTAAAGTACGATTAAACCGCTCACACTGACCATTTCCTTGTGGATGATATGGGGTCGTGCGACTCTTCCTCACCTTATAGAGCTTACATAACTGTCGCATCAGATTACTCTCAAAATTTCTTCCCTGATCTGAGTGAATGCGGTCAGGAGGTCCAAACAGATTAAACCAGTTCTTCACTAAAACATTTGCCACAGTGCTAGCCCGCTGATCTTTAGTAGGGATGGCCTGGGTATATTTTGAAAAAACATCTGTCATAATAAGCACATTTTCCCGCCCATCTGAAGCTGACTCTAAAACAGTGAAGTCAATTGCCAAGATCTCATGAGGGCGAGATGCTTGCAGACTCCCCATAAAAGGTTTAACTTTAGGCTGGACTGCCTTTGCCAACACACACCTCCCACACCTACGACACCACTTCTCCACATCTTTATACATATTTGGCCAATAACAGCGGGAGCGCACTAGCTGCAATGTGCGCTCCACCCCCTGATGCCCATGATTGTCATGAAGCTGGGTTAAAACATCCTTCTGTAAGCACTGCGGTAGCACAAGTTGATAAACCTGTCCACCCCCATCAGGAGGATTAATCCTACGGTACAGTACCCCATTCTCCTCTGAAAGGCGCCCCCACTGACGAGAAAGCTCCTTGGTCTCTGGACCAAATCTCTCCCTCTGCCTCAGGTCAGGAGATTGTCCTTTCCTCCAACAGGTCAGAAGAGGGCCAATTACTGGATCCTGTTCCTGCAGAATGACTAGATTCTCTTTTGAACAGCCTGGAAGAACAGAGATGTCAGACTGTACACACAAATTTTCCTGCATTTTTATCATGTCCTGTTCAGCCTCCCCAACTGTACTAACTTCTTTATACTGACGAGAGAGAGCATCTGCATTTCTATTCCGATTCCCTGGACGGTATTTTAAAGTCAGATTGAATGGAGCTAATTGAGCTGCCCACCGTTGCTCTACTGCACCCAGTTTTGCTGTGTCCAGGTGCCGCAGGGGATTATTATCAGTATACACAGTACATGAGCTACCTAGCAAGTACTCCCTAAACTTTTCTGACACTGCCCATTTAAGCCCCAGAAACTCCAATTTCATGGAGCTATAATTGTGCATGTTCTTTTCCGTAGGTTTGAGTGCCCTGCTAGCATATGCGACTGGTCTAAGTTTCCCTCCATGTTCCTGCGAAAGCACTGCCCCTAAGCCAGCATGGCTCGCATCAATCTCAAGCACAAATGGTCTCTGAAAATCTGCGTAAGCCAGCACTGGTGCCGAGATCAAAGATTTTTGCAAACCCCGCTATGAAGCGTCTGTAGTAACTTGCAAATCCCAAAAAGGCTCTAAGCTCAGCCAGGTTTGTGGGTGTTCGCTACTCTCTTACCACCGACACCTTGTCTGGATCGGTTGCGATGCCAGCAGCAGACACAACATGGCCCAAATACTTCACCTGTTTTTGAAAAAAACTACACTTTGAAAACTTAGCTTTTAACCCCTGCTTTTGCAGCCGAGAAAAGACTTCCTCTAGCCTTTCCAAGTGCTGCTGAATAGAGGAGGAGAACACAATCACATCATCAAGGTAAAGTAACACAGACTGATATCGATAATCCCCAAACATACGCTCCATGAGGCGCTGAAACGTGCTGGGTGCATTACACAGTCCAAATGGCATTCTATTAAACTCAAAGAGCCCAAATGGAGTGCAAAATGCTGTCTTGGCCCTGTCTTTCTCTGCCACCTTCACTTGATTATAGCCACTTGCTAAATCTAGAGTGGAAAACCACTTAGCTCCTACGAGCCCATCCAATGATTCTTCCATCCTGGGTAGAGGAAAAGCATCCTTCCGGGTTTTGGCATTTAAACGGCAACAGTCTACACACAATCTGATCCCACCATCTTTCTTTTGAACAATTACAATGGGAGAGGCATATGGGCTACTACTCTCTCTAATGACGTGACTGTCCAACAGCTGCTTAATATGGGCTCTCACCAGATCATACTGAGATGGGTGAATGCGACGATACGGCTGACGAATTGGGATGTCATCAAGCAGGGGAATCTCATGCTGGAGTAAATCAGTGCAGCCCAAATCAGTTTCATCCCTTGCAAATAATGACTGATATTTCCTAAGCAATGCAGCTGCTTGTTCTTGCTCCAACTCATCCAATCCCTCAAAAAAAGGTAGATCCCATCCCCCCACACTGGTCGCCTCAACCCCTGAAGGGGACACAACAGCTGTAAATTCATTACTGCTAGCATCCCTACAAACTTTCGCATGAGATGGCTGATCTAACACCACCGGAGCCACAGTAACTGCAGCTATCACTCTACGTGGAGTCAAATTTACATCAGAGTAACCGACATTGGTGACAGGTACATATGCCTCTCCTGCCTCAGACACTACTACAGCAGGTGATATCAATAACCCCTCTGGAAGCTCCCCTTCTTCAGGGCCTAATGGTTCAATTAACACCTCCATATGCTGCATAGAGGGAACCTTAGGACATGTTACAGGGACCATAGTTAATGTACCTGCGACTACACAAATTGAGCTCTTACCTTTAACCCTTACTTTGAACGGCTCTGGGGAGTTGATTAAGAGCTCCTCTGCATGGCAATGTCTGAGTGCTCGTCTCCATTCAGGGGCTTCTGTTATGCTAGGATCATCAAAGAGGCCTGGTCCATACTGCACAAACAGCTCATAATAAAACCCCTTTATCACATTCATTCCCAATACACCAGGAGTTTGCATCTTTCTCTGCAACATATGTGGGTCTTCTGGATCCTTCACAACCAGAACTCCTTTGCGTGGAACACATTTACCTAAAATAGTGATAGCCAGCTCCAGATAACCCAAATATGGCAATTTAAGACCATTGCCCGCTCTCAGATCTAGCCATGCACACTCACGCAGCTGGGAGTCTGTGAGATGGCCAAAATGTTCCTTAAAAAAACTCTCAGTGATTGTTGTCACCATAGAGCCTGTATCCAATAATGATGGAACCACTACCCCTCCCATCCCTACTTCTACAACGGGACACCTGCCCATAAGAGCAGCTGTAACCACTGGGTCAGGCTCTAGATCGAGCTCTTCCCTTAGATGTGTGTGGCTCTCTTCACTTGCAGACTCCTTTTTTTCCAGACATACTGCTGCCTGCTCAGGTGCAGTAGATTTAGGTAAAGGGGCTGTACAGTAGCGGGCTATGTGGCCCCTCTGATCACAGCGGAAACATCTAGGTTTACCATCAAAGTTTTTCTTGACTTTAACTGGAGGCTGAGCCCCAGACTCCCGGCTCTGAGGTTGCAGGGCTTTCATCAGTAAATCTAACTGTCTCTGCTGAGCTTCAATGAGAGCTTTCAGTTCAGAGTAAGAACTATGATCTACCAGTTCATTAGGTACTTTTGCCAAAACTTCACTGGAGGAAAATGGTGGGACACTCTCCTTTTGTCTAAAGGTCTGCCCAACACATTGTGATGTCCACTGAACAGCTTCCCTACGGGCATCACGGATAGTCCACTGGGGGTTTAAACGTACTTTATCCCTAAGTCTTGAGCTCAGACTCTGATCTCGAACACCCTCACAAAACTGATCCCGCAGATTCCTTTCAGAACCTAGCTTAACTTGTTCGTCTGCCTCTACAATCTGATCCATTAAGGACATTAGGGCATGAGAATAGTCTAGCAAAGATTCTCCTTCCCGTTGTTTACGATTAAAAAACCTACGTTGAAGGGAAATAACCGAATGTGAACATCCATATACTTCCCTCAAAATTTTAAATATCCCATTTACAGTGTCTCTTTCTTGTTTTGGCAGATATTTAACTTCAATACGTGCTGCCCCTTCTAGATGGTTATACACGCAATCAACTTTTTCTTTTTCAGTGGATTTCACTTGTATATAGCCTTCGATCAGTTCAATCCATTCCTCCAATGTAGGAGAGTCTGCTCGATCCAAGTTACCTGAGAACTTTGGCACTTTTTCACTCTGTTGGATATAGATCACCTGCTTCCCCCCTTCAGTCCTCGCAGGAGTCTCAGTCGAATCTGCATTGTCCATGACACTGTGGGAGGTTCCAGCTGGAGATGCTGCCGCCTGAAGTCTCTGCAGCTGCTGCTCTAGTTCTTGCATGCGCTGCTCCATTCTTTCCCTAGAGGTTTCCTCCATCATCCAGCCGACTTGGGAAAAGGCCGCTAGCTTCGGGACTCTCCCAGACGCTTACTCCTGGCCCACCGCTGCTCTTGCCTTTCACACAAACGCACAAAAAAAAAAATCTGTTCCCCCAAAATGTACCACCACTATCAAGCTGATCCTGCCAACAACGCCAAATGTTATGTGGCTATGAGACCAGCTGAAGAAATGATGAGAAGGTGGGTCTAATCAAATCAATTTATTAATGCAATCAAACAACATAAATTTGCCCACCTCCACTACCCCACTTCCAAAGAACGGCCGCCCGGAATGAAAGAAAAGTCCACCCCACACTTTATGAACACTGCAACTGTGATTCCACCACACACGTGAGTAAGGCACTGCAATTTAGTGTTGGGAGGTTCGACTCTTCTTACTGACTCAAATCAGTTACTCTCGAACCCTCACGTGAACGAATCTTATTGTGAGTCATTTCGTTCATTTCGTTCATTTTTACAGCCGGTGGCGCCGTGTCCCTCTGTAGTATAGTGCCGCGCATTGATATGGGACAAAGTATAATAAGTATAACTACCACAAGCAATTCAAAGCATGTGAAAACATAAGAGGGCAAATACACACCACGGTACAGTGACTTCTGTCCTGCATCCTCCCTGCCAGTGTTGTTCAACAGTGCCACAGTGACTAGGTAGCTGTCACGTGACAAATGAACGAGAGTGTACTGCTTCACACACACATGAGCTGTGAACGAGAACGAATCTGTGCAGCCTGTGGAGCTTGTCACGTGACAAATGAACGATGAACGAGAACGAGGAGGAGAACAAATCTACAGCTCTGATCCGTGCAGCCTGAGCAGCCTATCACGTGACAAATGAACGATGAGCGAGAACGAGGAGGAGAACGAATCTACAGCTCTGATCCGTGCAGCCTGAGCAGCCTTGGTTACATATGATTTCATGACTGGATAATGTACTATTATATTTATTATTTAATGGCAGATTATAACACAAAACATGATGTCATTTTAGAAAGCATTTATTTACAAACACACTTTACATTATATACACAATAACACTACACATCAACAACAAGCAAAGACCATTAATTATAATTTCATGAATACATAGCGTTTGCCTGGTGTCACGTGACAAATTGAGGAGCGTCAGATATCAGACATTCATTTCCTTGTTTGTTTCTGAGTCCACAGCCCCGCAGCTGAGCTTCAGCTCTCGCGTGACAAATGAGCAATCCGGAACGATTCGTATGAACGATTCGTATGAACGATCTGTGAACGAGTCGCAAGTTCCTTTGCTGATCATTTGCTGCTGGCCAATTGGCACACAGCCTGAGTGGCTTGGCCGTCACGTGACAACAGAACGAAGATCCGGGGGCTACCGCGACTCAGGAACGAATCATATCTGTTTCCTGTCCTGCCAACTGAGCTTTATGCGGCTGCCTGCCATGTAGCGAAAGAACGAATCACTCACTGAGGGGACTCGTTACCCCGATTCATATAAAAGATTCGTTCATATCGAACGAATCGTTCACGAGCAACACATCACTACTGCAATTGTGTTTCACTGCACACGTGAGTATTTAGACACTGCAACCGTGTTTCACTGCACACGCCTGGCAGGTCGTATGGAAGTAGGGTAGGTACGGATTAAGGGGAAAACAAAAAAAACGAAATAACAATAAACAAATTAATAAAAAAAAAAAAAGAAAGAAAGAAAAACTAGTCCGCCCCAAAGGCACCTCCCAGTTCTTTTGTGCCACACACCGGCTCACTTGCCGGGCGGACTAGACAAAGAAAAGAAACCGACAATTTGCATGCTATGACAAGAGCAGCGATGCCCATCAACCCGACGCTCTGCAACAAAACAAATACTTTCTTTTAAACCTCTTTACACTTTATTAAATCATGCTTAAAATACCTGCAATATAATTAATAATCCTTAAAATACCTGGCATCTGCGTGACCAAACTACTTGTGAATACCGTCTACTTCTTTGCCTGAACATCCATCTGTAATGTATAAAACAAAGTCAATCAACCACCCGTCAAATACTTTAAAACAAAAAGGTAGGCTACAGCCAACCCGCATACCTGTATGGCCTCCCTGCACGCCAGTGTGGAGCAAGGTGTGCACCTGCCTTACTCCACCGGGCGGAACCAAACCCCAACACCTTTGTTCCCCCGTACAAGGAGCCCTATATATGCGGGTCGACTTACCCTCCCCTTTTTCCCGACCTGAGGCAAATAGCACCCGCTACATATCACGTCATTATATTGACGTTTGTAACTCATTTAGCAGACGTTTGTACGCAGAGCGACTCACAGTGAACATTCAGGCTGCAGTATGAAGGAGGCTGTAGTGACGTGTGGCGCTGCGTCTCTAAAAGTGTTTTGATACAATGTGAAAAAAGACAAACAGTGGTGGAGTAAGATGAGGCTCAGCTGTGTCATAGACTCTTACCTAGGGCCCCTCTCATGCCCTAGGCAATTGCCTGGTTTGCTTACCGTGTTGCGACGGCTCTGCTCACATGTGAGCAGATTCCAGAGTGGTGAAAGCAGAACCACTGTGGAGCTTAGTGAGATGGTGAGACAGTGAGAAAGGAGATGGTTGCTACTGGAAGGAGATCAGTGATGGATGTAAGTACTAGAAGAATGCTGCCACCAGCACGTGATCGTTTCTTATGTAATGTTAGGTCCAGCCCGAGGAGAGTCAGTAGATAAAGTAGGAGGAGCTACAGGGGTGAAGCCACAGGCTCGTGGGTGGACAGACACAGACAGCCCCATGCAGCTAAGAAGCCACACACAAGCAGCCTGAACACAGAAAGAAGAAGATGAGGGCCAGTCCCCTGTTGTGATGAAGGAGTCAGGAGACGATACATCCCATGGGAATTTATGGATATGATAAAGCTAGCAGGAAGACTCCATCTGTCAGCCTCCACTGACAGATCGAGCACACAAGTGAAGAGTAAAGCTGGAGGAAAACACAGCTGGACTCACACTGGCCTTGGGAGACATTAAGGCTCTGTCAATGTAAATAAGGCGAATAAGAGAGGAAATCATTAAAGGAGCAGATCTGCAACCTGTGATTCAAGGCAACAGTGTGGATGACGTGGGACTGAACTGAACCGCTCACACACCCAGTTGAGATCCAAGTGAGGCAGAAAACAACTGTTATGCTCAGTGTACACCTAATGGACTCAGTATTGGTTTCCCTGAAGAACCTGGTGCATCAATGATGAGGGAGGAATGGAACCCTGGGTGGTGAAACAAGCAGGGGTACTGAATGAACCAGTTGTGGAAAGTTTTTTGATTTTTTTTTTTTTTCGTGAGAGGCGGGGGTGCACCACTGACTGGTTGCCAGTCAAAAAAACAGCCGGCCACACCCACACCAACAGCCAGAGTCCTCACTTAACCTAGCATGCAGGTCTTTGGAATGTAGAAGGAAGGTGGAGCACCCGAAGAAAACCCACGCAGGCTGTGAGGCAAACAGAGCTAACCACATCACCACGACCACGGTAACTGATCAGTGCCAACATGGTGGTGTAAATATATGCTGTTAACAAAAGAAAACAACATTGATTCTGCAAATATCACTGAGACAAAGAGTGAATACATGTTTGACATTTACTTCCAGGCCTGCTTACCCTTCTTTATGGCCTACACAAACACAACTAATAAATAGTGTGAACGTCTACACAGAGACACTGCTTTACTCATGGGGAAGAAACAATATTTAATGTATATGTATGCCAGTCCTGCCAACCTGCATGCTAATGTGTTAACCAGCGAGCATATGACAGTGTTATGTGAGGTGTAGGTTTTAACAGGACCCAGGCACAGACAAAAACAATGTGCAACAAAAAAGGAGCTTTATTCAAAGCTAAACTACAAAACACAGGAGAACATAAGGAGGGCTACTGAAAACAGTGCCATGTCAAAATGCAAAATCAAAGTACCAAAAACTAGGGAAATAAAGATCAAAAACACAAACCAAACCTGAGGAGGAAGGGAGGACAAAGAAATAAGTGCTCAGAATAGGGTGCACAGCAACACTGAGGACAAGAGGGAGGAACGAAGGATCACAGAAGGAGGAAGACTAATAACAGAAAATTATAATAACAAATGATGAGGGAACAGAATGCTTGCTTTCTCACACTCAGAAACACACTTTGTTCTGCTTGCAGAGTCTTGTACACTGCTTTAGATTTGATGCAATCAGCTGATCTCAGACTCTGTGAGGGTCCTCAGTTATACATCATTGTGTCTAAATGGACTTTCTCTCTCTCTCCTTCATCCTCTCTGTCTACCTCTTCTTCTCCTCTTTTACCCGGCCGACTATCAGCAGGAAGGTTCTCCTTATGAGCTGGGTCCTGCTCAAAGTGTCTTTCTGTTGAAAGGTTTCTGTGAAGTACTTTGATTAAAATTGACTTGACTTGATTGATGTGACCAAACAGGTTTATGAAGACTCTACTGCCGGTTTGATGTGTCCCAACAGGTTGTAGAATGTGTGATTCTACAAACACAAGGTGATTGAAACAGCAGCTGTTCACAGGAACCCTGATACAGAGGAGAACAGAAACATGTAAGCCTCTGTCTCATGCTCTCAGACCCCATTCACACTGGGAAAATCAATCCAGCTAGATTCGGGCAGTATCTGGATATATCCTTTTTTCTGAGTGTGAAAACCGCGAATCTGGCTATATCAAGCATGATATCAATCCACCCCTCGGAGACATTTCAGACTTTTCCTCCTGTGGTTCATGTCCACCTCTGTGTAGAAGCAAAGACACACAGTGACCACAGTACACCACTGTGACTTTTATGTGTTTGTGTGTCTCCCCCTACAAAAAGTCATTCCTCATCTCAAAGTTCACAAATCACCACACCAGCTGCCTCTGTGGTCTGATAAAAGAAAGGCCTCCTCTTAACCTCAATAACATGACAACTTAAGCTGCATATAGCTTTTTACTTAATGTGTACACTCTGTGTTGCAGCAGAGAGGGCGTGTAGACACATCAGAAACCAACACCCACAATACCCGAGTCTGTCCCATCATTGGTCCTGAAGCCGTCGTTCACAAGGTATAAAAAGAGCTCTTTCCTCATCCACTCCACCCAACACATCAACCTCGTGCTGGTTCATTTTCTTCTTTGTCGCAGCAACTTTCAACAAAAGCAGCAACCATGTCGCAGCTTCAGAATGCCATAGCCATCCTGTTCCAGACTTTTAATGACTACGCACGCAAAGAAGGAAAGAAGGACATGCTGAACAAAGGAGAAGTCAAGACTCTGTTGGAGAAGGAGCTGCCCGGTCTGCTGCAGGTACTGACACTGTGCTCAGATGAAGGGATCAGCCCCATTTTTAACTTTAACTTCCACACCACACATATTTTCACAGCATTTGACTTTTGGACATTATGATTATGATGTATTAATGGATTCTGAGAAAACCTTATCAAGTCTCAACTCATCATGAACTCAAACTTATTATGTGCACTTTCTTCTGTCTCTATAGGCAGCAAAGAACCCAGGTGAGGTGGACAAGTTCATAAAAAGCCTGGATTTCAACGGTGACTCCGAGGTGGACTTCAGTGAGTTTATGGAGCTGGTGGCCCGTGTGGCCTGTATCATCCATTTCTCTAAGATTTGAGCAGAGAACGACCGTCTCCGGGTGTGGGTTCCATTGGCACCAAGAAATAAAACATCAAAATTCAGAATGTAATGTTTTTTTTTAACCACTTAATAAAGTGATGTATCTACCAATGCATGGCTGTGTAGTGTTGAATGTAAAATCACTTTTTTGTAGCACAGATTTAAAAATCTTATGGCTAGTTTTATTACTTTTCCAGGGTTCTTCATAGTAAATGGCAGCAAAAACTGTTAAAGAATCTCAGGCGAGGAGGAGACCAGGAAGTAAGTGTGAAGAGGCTGTGTGCTCTCCACATGCTGCCACACGAGTAGGTTGTGTTATGTTATCTGATCCTTTGTTTTCAAAATGCTGCTTATACTTGAGTTTATTTATTTTATTCCAACTAGGTTGCATATAAATGTATTTCTTTACAAAGGTGAGATGATATAGAGCAGCATTCCCCTCATCCTCTAATGGAAGCATGAATATGTAAGACGATTGTTTTCCTTTGTTCAGTTAAGCTGGTGTGGGTCTTTAGCATCCTAAATTAAAATGCTTTTGTTTATATTTTCAGCCATTTGATGTTGTGGGGAAATAAATAAGGCATCTGTACTGATATGCATTAAAAAACTCAATAGACAGACTCAATATCAACACAGTGACAAGTTTCAAGAGCCTTGACGTGACTTTTTAACGCTCCAAAAAGGGACTTGTTTTTTTGTGTGGCTGCTGCTGTTGCACATCAGACACAAAGCCACCGCTCTGACCGCTTGCTCCAGATGGTCTTTAGAGATACACCATTGATCACCTAAGGCATCGCAGAGTCAACTGGGGCATCATGCTGCCTCTTCATCCAGCTCCATGGTTCTTCCTGTCTTCAGGTCAGGTCATGGATTTATCATAGCTAGGGATAGTTAATTACAGTTTTTCTCAATTGTTTACACACAAATTCTGGTACTTGAGACACAATGACCACAACATGTAACTCATTTACCAACCCCCTGAACCAATTCTGCTAAACTACGAGCACAGTTTTCCTGCTTTACACTCAAATTGCAGTTCTAAAACACACATTTTTCAAAACAGTACACACAAGTCTCTGCTTTTCATGCAGAACATATCTTGTTTTCACAAGGAACACACTGCCATTCAAATATGCACACTGACTCATCACAAGGGCAAACACCCATCACACAGTTTTACAATCAGCAATCAGAGCTTTAGCATAAAAGGGCAACAGATGAGCTCTTCTGTTTTGGAGCAATGGGTTGGTATATGTACTCTCACTAGAAAATGGCAGTACTGCATATCAATACAGTACTCAATGAGTACAGTAGTACAGTACCTACCCTTGGCCCCTACAACACCGCCCATCTGATCACATTCCTGGACACCCTACACAACACACTCATTCCACCAGATCAGGTAGATGGCCCAGAGCAGCTCAGGTACGTTGTCATTTGGAACAACGTAAGTTTCCACAGGGCTGCTCTGGTTCATAACTGGTTCACTGCCCACGCACACTTTTTAGTTGTGTATCTGCCTCCATATTCTCCATTCCTCAAGCCTATTGAGGATTTTTTTTCTGCCTGGAGATGGAAAGTGTATGACCGTAATCCACAAACGCGTATACCTCTTCTCCAAGCTATGGAGGACGCATGTGGAGATATGGCAGCTGATGCTTTTCATGGCTGGATTCGCCATGCTAGGCGATATTACCCCCGCTGCTTGGCCAGGCAAAACATTGCTTGTGATGTGGATGAGCTGTGGCCAGACCGTAACTGAAGGGAGGATGCGGAATTGTTTTTTTTGTTAGTTTTTTTTTGGTACTGTAACTGTATACGGTAAATTCTTCTGTTGTTGTGTATGTAGTGTATGTGCAACTTTGTGTTGGTTGGGGATGGGAATGGCATGCACACTGTGTACATTGTTTTTTGCGGGAAAAATGTTACCATGTATTTGTGTGTTCTGAGTATAAAAAACAATATTCTAAAATATTTTACAACACACTTATGTATGTACTGTCTGTAGTCAGTGTAACACTGAACCAAAAAACCAAGTCATTGGAAAACATTCCATTCATCACAGTGTTTTACACTGAGCACATCAGTGTTCAGCTGGTTCTTATAAATGTCTATTCATATGATGGTTTGTGTGTGTCATTTGAAAACATAAACCCATTTTGAGAAGAAATAACATTGTTTAGAATGTAATGTTTCATTTTGCAGGAGAATTGAGGGGTTTTGCCCATTGTGTGTGTTATTTTGGATTTGTGTGTAGAGTTCTGAGAATATGAGGCATGCTTCCAGAAAATGTGTGTAAACAATTGAGAAAAACTGTAATAGTTTTAGAAATTGTGCTGTAAGAATCATTGTTATTGTTTACAGTTTTTTCTGATTGCTTACAGTTTTTTCTGATTGCTTAAGCACATTTCTGTAACTATTGGCTATTTGTGCAAAACTCTACACACAAATAAAAAAACCTTACACCAAATCAGCAAAACATTGTAGATCTTTTGCAAAAGCTAATACATCTTGCTTAACTCTTCAAACCTTTGTAAAAATGGTATTTTTGTACCACACAGTTAACACAAACCACCATATTACTAAGCACACAATGTGCCAACTACACACTGATGGTATTAACTGAAAACACATCTGGCTTTTGCTTTCTCTGTGCACAAGGTCTGTCCATGTGAGGTCAAACTTTTGTCATAAATAGTTCTATAGAAACACAGGGATTCAAATTTCAAGTATGAATGTTTATTCACACACATCAAAACAAACACAAGAAAACATACAATTTCACTGAAAGAGAGAGAGAGAGAAAATCAGTCTCATTGTCTCTCTGGGTCCGGCCACAGAATTTCATCAACGTCGCATGCAATGTCTTCTAGTCCAAGGCACCGGGGAACATGTCTCCTGGAGTGCCGTATCCAGGCCTGACATGATGCCTGGTCCATATCCTCGCATGCCTCCTTCCAGATGCTGGATGTCTAGCAATTCTATGGAGTAACAGTTTCAGTTTTACATGTACAGTATTGATGTTTTTCTCATTAGAGTATGGTACACCTACAAAACTTAGAGTGAAGGAACTGTACTAACCCATTCTCATCAATATGTCCTCATGATGCTTGCTATATTGTAGCGGCTCAGGCTGAACCCGTTGTCCAGCTTCCCTCAGGGTCATTCCATGGTTGATCACATGATCCACTATTGTAGCTCCGATGACATCAGTAATTCTATTTCTTCTTACCCTTCCTCCTTCCTCTTCACCTCCTCGTCCTCTTCCTCTTCCTCCTGCTTCCTCATGTCCTCATCCTCCTCTAATTCTCACTCTTCTCAGTCTCCTTCTCCCTCCATTGTTCTCCACACTGAAGCTTACCTGTGTCTTATTTACAGAGCTCATGCTGATTGCAAAGTGAACTAATGATGTAAAACAGTTCTCACATGTGACAGTGTAGCCAGACAGTTGGCAAAATAGTGTAAATACCAGCCATAAATGTGTATAGTTTTACTAGGAGTGTGTTGATCATTTGGAAGTTGTGTGTAAAGCAGTGAGTTGTGTTTACAGTTCAGCAAAAAGAGTGCTGTCAAGTGGATTATATTTATACATTTGCAAATTGTGTGTTACAAAAAGTGCAAATTGAGTGTAAAGCAGTTTTTTGCTTTTAGTTTTGCAAACTCAGTGAGTGATTTTGCTAAAACTATTAATAGTTTTAGAAATTGTGCTATAAGAATCATTGTTAGTGTTTAAGCAATCAGAAAAAACTGTAACTGAAAACACATCTGGCTTTTGCTTTCTCTGTGCACAAGGTCTGTCCATGTGAGGTCAAACTTTTGTCATAAATAGTTCTATAAACACACAGGGATTCAAATTTCAAGTATGAATGTTTATTCACACACATCAAAACAAACACTAGAAAACATACAATTTCACTGAAAGAGAGAGAAAATCAGTCTCATTGTCTCTCTGGGTCCGGCCACAGAATTCATCGTCTCATGCAATGTCTTCTAGTCCAAGGCACCGGGGAACATGTCTCCTGGAGTGCTGTATCCAGGCCTGACATGATGCCTGGTCCATATCCTCGCATGCCTCCTTCCAGATGCTGGATGTCTAGTAATTCTGTGGAGTAACAGTTTCAGTTTTACATGTACAGTATTGTTGTTTTTCTCATTAGAGTATGGTACACCTACAAAACTTAGAGTGAGGGAACTGTACTAACCCATTCTCATCAATATGTCCTCATGATGCTTGCTACAGTGTAGCGGCTCAGGCTGAACCTGTTGTCCAGCTTCCCTCAGGGTCATTCCATGGTTGATCACATGATCCACTATTGTAGCTCCGATGACATCAGTAATTCTATTTCTTCTTACCCTTCCTCCTTCCTCTTCACCTCCTCGTCCTCTTCCTCTTCCTCCTGCTTCCTCATGTCCTCATCCTCCTCTAATTCTCACTCTTCTCAGTCTTCTTCTCCCTCCAATGTTCTCCACACTGAAGCTTACCTGTGTCTTATTCACAGTGCTCATGCTGATTGCAAAGTGAACTAATGATGTAAAACTGTTCTCACATGTGACAGTGTAGCCAGACAGTTGGCAAAATAGTGTAAATACCAGCCATAAATGTGTATAGTTTTACTAGGAGTGTGTTGATCATTTGGAAATTGTGTGTAAAGCAGTGAGTTGTGTTTACAGTTCAGCAAAAAGAGTGCTGTGAAGTGGATTATATTTATACAATTGCCAATTAAAATTACAAAAGTGCAAATTGAGTGTAAAGCAGTTTTTTTTCTTTTAGTTTTGCAAACTCAGTGAGTGATTTTGCTAAACTATTAATAGTTTTAGAAATTGTGCTATAAGAATCATTGTTAGTATTTAAGCAATCAGAAAAAAACTGTAATATTGAAAGTCAAAGCTGATAATTAGATTATGAAAACATAAAAGTAATGAAGCAGTTAAAGTAGTTACTTGTGGCTAGCTTGCTGAGCAGATGCAGCTCATGAGCGAGCGGTCAGAGCGGTGGCTTTGTGTCTGATGTAACAGCAGCAGATACACAAAAACGTCTCCTCTTCACAAACAGTCTTGCAGGTGTTGAAGTACAAGCAGGGCTGAATTGGTAGGTGACATAAGCGTACACCGCTAAAAGGAAAGCGCACTGTGTAGTGTTGAATATAAATTCTTATAAACATAGTGTTCTGTAAGAAATGCTCAGGCTTGTAGCACAGATTGAAGCATGAGCAGCTGCACAAAAACTACGTCACCTCTTCACAAACAGTCTTGCAGGTGTGCTTTTCATCCAGTATCCAGTAGTACACTTTTTTTCCCCAGCTGGTCCAGTTGTGTAATTCCTGCCTTGCACTGCCCTCTAGTGGCAGATCAACTCTCCTTCTGCAGTCATTCTGTTCATCACTTGTTCAGTGGAGTAGAGGCTCCTCAGTTTTAGCGCCACATCCTGATTCTTCACCCCTCTTGTCTTTGTGGCCGTGGCTGGTTTACAGGTTGAGAGTGAGGCCTCGTAGTGCTCTTTGTGAAACGGGGCTGGCCTGTAATCGGCAAGGTCATTAAGCTCAGACTCTCCTCTCCCCTCTCTCCCCGTTCATGGCATTATGGAGGCTTATTGGAATTAGTCGTCCACAGTGGAGGAGGATGTGGTTCTGGAGTCTGGAGGCACAGGTGGGAAGAAAAAGTGT
>NC_041038.1:4074059-4171159 GCF_900634625.1 Parambassis ranga
GTCTCTTTCTTGTTTTGGCAGATATTTAACTTCAATACGTGCTGCCCCTTCTAGATGGTTATACACGCAATCAACTTTTTCTTTTTCAGTGGATTTCACTTGTATATAGCCTTCGATCAGTTCAATCCATTCCTCCAATGTAGGAGAGTCTGCTCGATCCAAGTTACCTGAGAACTTTGGCACTTTTTCACTCTGTTGGATATAGATCACCTGCTTCCCCCCTTCAGTCCTCGCAGGAGTCTCAGTCGAATCTGCATTGTCCATGACACTGTGGGAGGTTCCAGCTGGAGATGCTGCCGCCTGAAGTCTCTGCAGCTGCTGCTCTAGTTCTTGCATGCGCTGCTCCATTCTTTCCCTAGAGGTTTCCTCCATCATCCAGCCGACTTGGGAAAAGGCCGCTAGCTTCGGGACTCTCCCAGACGCTTACTCCTGGCCCACCGCTGCTCTTGCCTTTCACACAAACGCACAAAAAAAAAAATCTGTTCCCCCAAAATGTACCACCACTATCAAGCTGATCCTGCCAACAACGCCAAATGTTATGTGGCTATGAGACCAGCTGAAGAAATGATGAGAAGGTGGGTCTAATCAAATCAATTTATTAATGCAATCAAACAACATAAATTTGCCCACCTCCACTACCCCACTTCCAAAGAACGGCCGCCCGGAATGAAAGAAAAGTCCACCCCACACTTTATGAACACTGCAACTGTGATTCCACCACACACGTGAGTAAGGCACTGCAATTTAGTGTTGGGAGGTTCGACTCTTCTTACTGACTCAAATCAGTTACTCTCGAACCCTCACGTGAACGAATCTTATTGTGAGTCATTTCGTTCATTTCGTTCATTTTTACAGCCGGTGGCGCCGTGTCCCTCTGTAGTATAGTGCCGCGCATTGATATGGGACAAAGTATAATAAGTATAACTACCACAAGCAATTCAAAGCATGTGAAAACATAAGAGGGCAAATACACACCACGGTACAGTGACTTCTGTCCTGCATCCTCCCTGCCAGTGTTGTTCAACAGTGCCACAGTGACTAGGTAGCTGTCACGTGACAAATGAACGAGAGTGTACTGCTTCACACACACATGAGCTGTGAACGAGAACGAATCTGTGCAGCCTGTGGAGCTTGTCACGTGACAAATGAACGATGAACGAGAACGAGGAGGAGAACGAATCTACAGCTCTGATCCGTGCAGCCTGAGCAGCCTATCACGTGACAAATGAACGATGAGCGAGAACGAGGAGGAGAACGAATCTACAGCTCTGATCCGTGCAGCCTGAGCAGCCTTGGTTACATATGATTTCATGACTGGATAATGTACTATTATATTTATTATTTAATGGCAGATTATAACACAAAACATGATGTCATTTTAGAAAGCATTTATTTACAAACACACTTTACATTATATACACAATAACACTACACATCAACAACAAGCAAAGACCATTAATTATAATTTCATGAATACATAGCGTTTGCCTGGTGTCACGTGACAAATTGAGGAGCGTCAGATATCAGACATTCATTTCCTTGTTTGTTTCTGAGTCCACAGCCCCGCAGCTGAGCTTCAGCTCTCGCGTGACAAATGAGCAATCCGGAACGATTCGTATGAACGATTCGTATGAACGATCTGTGAACGAGTCGCAAGTTCCTTTGCTGATCATTTGCTGCTGGCCAATTGGCACACACAGCCTGAGTGGCTTGGCCGTCACGTGACAACAGAACGAAGATCCGGGGGCTACCGCGACTCAGGAACGAATCATATCTGTTTCCTGTCCTGCCAACTGAGCTTTATGCGGCTGCCTGCCATGTAGCGAAAGAACGAATCACTCACTGAGGGGACTCGTTACCCCGATTCATATAAAAGATTCGTTCATATCGAACGAATCGTTCACGAGCAACACATCACTACTGCAATTGTGTTTCACTGCACACGTGAGTATTTAGACACTGCAACCGTGTTTCACTGCACACGCCTGGCAGGTCGTATGGAAGTAGGGTAGGTACGGATTAAGGGGAAAACAAAAAAACGAAATAACAATAAACAAATTAATAAAAAAAAAAAAGAAAGAAAGAAAACTAGTCCGCCCCAAAGGCACCTCCCAGTTCTTTTGTGCCACACACCGGCTCACTTGCCGGGCGGACTAGACAAAGAAAAGAAACCGACAATTTGCATGCTATGACAAGAGCAGCGATGCCCATCAACCCGACGCTCTGCAACAAAACAAATACTTTCTTTTAAAACCTCTTTACACTTTATTAAATCATGCTTAAAATACCTGCAATATAATTAATAATCCTTAAAATACCTGGCATCTGCGTGACCAAACTACTTGTGAATACCGTCTACTTCTTTGCCTGAACATCCATCTGTAATGTATAAAACAAAGTCAATCAACCACCCGTCAAATACTTTAAAACAAAAAGGTAGGCTACAGCCAACCCGCATACCTGTATGGCCTCCCTGCACGCCAGTGTGGAGCAAGGTGTGCACCTGCCTTACTCCACCGGGCGGAACCAAACCCCAACACCTTTGTTCCCCCGTACAAGGAGCCCTATATATGCGGGTCGACTTACCCTCCCCTTTTTCCCGACCTGAGGCAAATAGCACCCGCTACATATCACGTCATTATATTGACGTTTGTAACTCATTTAGCAGACGTTTGTACGCAGAGCGACTCACAGTGAACATTCAGGCTGCAGTATGAAGGAGGCTGTAGTGACGTGTGGCGCTGCGTCTCTAAAAGTGTTTTGATACAATGTGAAAAAAGACAAACAGTGGTGGAGTAAGATGAGGCTCAGCTGTGTCATAGACTCTTACCTAGGGCCCCTCTCATGCCCTAGGCAATTGCCTGGTTTGCTTACCGTGTTGCGACGGCTCTGCTCACATGTGAGCAGATTCCAGAGTGGTGAAAGCAGAACCACTGTGGAGCTTAGTGAGATGGTGAGACAGTGAGAAAGGAGATGGTTGCTACTGGAAGGAGATCAGTGATGGATGTAAGTACTAGAAGAATGCTGCCACCAGCACGTGATCGTTTCTTATGTAATGTTAGGTCCAGCCCGAGGAGAGTCAGTAGATAAAGTAGGAGGAGCTACAGGGGTGAAGCCACAGGCTCGTGGGTGGACAGACACAGACAGCCCCATGCAGCTAAGAAGCCACACACAAGCAGCCTGAACACAGAAGAAGATGAGGGCCAGTCCCCTGTTGTGATGAAGGAGTCAGGAGACGATACATCCCATGGGAATTTATGGATATGATAAAGCTAGCAGGAAGACTCCATCTGTCAGCCTCCACTGACAGATCGAGCACACAAGTGAAGAGTAAAGCTGGAGGAAAACACAGCTGGACTCACACTGGCCTTGGGAGACATTAAGGCTCTGTCAATGTAAATAAGGCGAATAAGAGAGGAAATCTTAAAGGAGCAGATCTGCAACCTGTGATTCAAGGCAACAGTGTGGATGACGTGGGACTGAACTGAACCGCTCACACACCCAGTTGAGATCCAAGTGAGGCAGAAAACAACTGTTATGCTCAGTGTACACCTAATGGACTCAGTATTGGTTTCCCTGAAGAACCTGGTGCATCAATGATGAGGGAGGAATGGAACCCTGGGTGGTGAAACAAGCAGGGGTACTGAATGAACCAGTTGTGGAAAGTTTTTTGATTTTTTTTTTTTTTCGTGAGAGGCGGGGGTGCACCACTGACTGGTTGCCAGTCAAAAAAACAGCCGGCCACACCCACACCAACAGCCAGAGTCCTCACTTAACCTAGCATGCAGGTCTTTGGAATGTAGAAGGAAGGTGGAGCACCCGAAGAAAACCCACGCAGGCTGTGAGGCAAACAGAGCTAACCACATCACCACGACCACGGTAACTGATCAGTGCCAACATGGTGGTGTAAATATATGCTGTTAACAAAAGAAACAACATTGATTCTGCAAATATCACTGAGACAAAGAGTGAATACATGTTTGACATTTACTTCCAGGCCTGCTTACCCTTCTTTATGGCCTACACAAACACAACTAATAAATAGTGTGAACGTCTACACAGAGACACTGCTTTACTCATGGGGAAGAAACAATATTTAATGTATATGTATGCCAGTCCTGCCAACCTGCATGCTAATGTGTTAACCAGCGAGCATATGACAGTGTTATGTGAGGTGTAGGTTTTAACAGGACCCAGGCACAGACAAAAACAATGTGCAACAAAAAAGGAGCTTTATTCAAAGCTAAACTACAAAACACAGGAGAACATAAGGAGGGCTACTGAAAACAGTGCCATGTCAAAATGCAAAATCAAAGTACCAAAAACTAGGGAAATAAAGATCAAAAACACAAACCAAACCTGAGGAGGAAGGGAGGACAAAGAAATAAGTGCTCAGAATAGGGTGCACAGCAACACTGAGGACAAGAGGGAGGAACGAAGGATCACAGAAGGAGGAAGACTAATAACAGAAAATTATAATAACAAATGATGAGGGAACAGAATGCTTGCTTTCTCACACTCAGAAACACACTTTGTTCTGCTTGCAGAGTCTTGTACACTGCTTTAGATTTGATGCAATCAGCTGATCTCAGACTCTGTGAGGGTCCTCAGTTATACATCATTGTGTCTAAATGGACTTTCTCTCCTCTCCTTCATCCTCTCTGTCTACCTCTTCTTCTCCTCTTTTACCCGGCCGACTATCAGCAGGAAGGTTCTCCTTATGAGCTGGGTCCTGCTCAAAGTGTCTTTCTGTTGAAAGGTTTCTGTGAAGTACTTTGATTAAAATTGACTTGACTTGATTGATGTGACCAAACAGGTTTATGAAGACTCTACTGCCGGTTTGATGTGTCCCAACAGGTTGTAGAATGTGTGATTCTACAAACACAAGGTGATTGAAACAGCAGCTGTTCACAGGAACCCTGATACAGAGGAGAACAGAAACATGTAAGCCTCTGTCTCATGCTCTCAGACCCCATTCACACTGGGAAAATCAATCCAGCTAGATTCGGGCAGTATCTGGATATATCCTTTTTTCTGAGTGTGAAAACCGCG
This sequence comes from Parambassis ranga, assembly GCF_900634625.1. NCBI lineage: Eukaryota > Metazoa > Chordata > Actinopteri > Ambassidae > Parambassis > Parambassis ranga. Next base: position 4,079,112 of record NC_041038.1, read on the forward strand.
AATCTGGCTATATCAAGCATGATATCAATCCACCCCTCGGAGACATTTCAGACTTTTCCTCCTGTGGTTCATGTCCACCTCTGTGTAGAAGCAAAGACACACAGTGACCACAGTACACCACTGTGACTTTTATGTGTTTGTGTGTCTCCCCCTACAAAAAGTCATTCCTCATCTCAAAGTTCACAAATCACCACACCAGCTGCCTCTGTGGTCTGATAAAAGAAAGGCCTCCTCTTAACCTCAATAACATGACAACTTAAGCTGCATATAGCTTTTTACTTAATGTGTACACTCTGTGTTGCAGCAGAGAGGGCGTGTAGACACATCAGAAACCAACACCCACAATACCCGAGTCTGTCCCATCATTGGTCCTGAAGCCGTCGTTCACAAGGTATAAAAGAGCTCTTTCCTCATCCACTCCACCCAACACATCAACCTCGTGCTGGTTCATTTTCTTCTTTGTCGCAGCAACTTTCAACAAAAGCAGCAACCATGTCGCAGCTTCAGAATGCCATAGCCATCCTGTTCCAGACTTTTAATGACTACGCACGCAAAGAAGGAAAGAAGGACATGCTGAACAAAGGAGAAGTCAAGACTCTGTTGGAGAAGGAGCTGCCCGGTCTGCTGCAGGTACTGACACTGTGCTCAGATGAAGGGATCAGCCCCATTTTTAACTTTAACTTCCACACCACACATATTTTCACAGCATTTGACTTTTGGACATTATGATTATGATGTATTAATGGATTCTGAGAAAACCTTATCAAGTCTCAACTCATCATGAACTCAAACTTATTATGTGCACTTTCTTCTGTCTCTATAGGCAGCAAAGAACCCAGGTGAGGTGGACAAGTTCATAAAAAACCTGGATTCGGACGGTGACTCCGAGGTGAACTTCAATGAGTTTTATGACGCTGGTGGCTTGTCTGGCCTGTTTCATTCCATTTCTCTACGATTTGAGCAGAGAACGACCGTCTCCGGGTGTGGGTTTCCATTCGGCACCAAGAAATAAAACATCAAAATTCAGAATGTAATGTTTTTTTAACACTTAATAAAGTGAGTATCTACCAATGCATGGCTGTGTAGTGTTGAATGTAAAATCACTTTTTGTAGCACAGATTTAAAAATCTTTAGGCTAGTTTATTACTTTTCCAGGTTCTTCATAGTAAATGGCAGCCAAAAACTGTTAAAGATCTCAGGCGAGGAGGAGGAGCCAGGAAGTAAGTGTGAAGAGGCGGTGTGCTCTCCACATGCTGCCACACGAGTAGGTTGTGTAGTTATCTGATCCTTTGTTTTCAAAATGCTGCTTATACTTGAGTTTATTTATTTTATTCCACTAGGTGCATATAAATGTATTTCTTTACAAAGGTGAGATGATATAAGCAGCATTCCCTCATCCTCTAATGGAAGCATGAATATGTAAGACGATTGTTTCCTTTGTTCAGTTAAGCTGGTGTGGGTCCTTTAGCATCCTAATTAAAATGCTTTTGTTTATATTTTCAGCCATTGATGTTGTGGGGAAATAAATAAGGCATCTGTACTGATATGCATTAAAAAACTCAATAGACAGACTCATATCAACACAGTGACAAGTTTTCAAGAGCCTTGACGTGGACTTTTTAAACGCTCCAAAAAGGGACTTGTTTTTTTGTGTGGCTGCTGCTGTTGCACATCAGACACAAAGCCACCGCTCTGACCGCTTGCTCCAGATGGTCTTTAGAGATACCCCATTGATCACCTAAGGCATCGCAGAGTCAACTGGGGCATCATGCTGCCTCTTCATCCAGCTCCATGGTTCTTCCTGTACTTCAGGTCAGGTCATGGATTTATCATAGCTGGGATAGTTAATTACAGTTTTTCTCAATTGTTTACACACAAATTCTGGTACTTGAGACACAATGACCACAACATGTAACTCATTTACCAACCCCCTGAACCAATTCTGCTAAAACTACGAGCACAGTTTCCTGCTTTACACTCAAATTGCAGTTCTAAAACACACATTTTGTCAACAGTACACACAAGTCTCTGCTTCTTCATGCAGAACATATCTTGTTTTCACAAGGAACACACTGCCATTCAAATATGCACACTGACTCATCACAAGGGCAAACACCCATCACACAGTTTTACAATCAGCAATCAGAGCTTTAGCATAAAAGGGCAACAGATGAGCTCTTCTGTTTTGGAGCATGGATTGGTATATGTACTCTCACTAGAAAATGGCAGTACTGCATATCAATACAGTACTCAATGAGTACAGTAGTACAGTAGCCTACCCTTGGCCCCTACAACACCGCCCATCTGATCACATTCCTGGACACCCTACACAACACACTCATTCCACCAGATCAGGTAGATGGCCCAGAGCAGCTCAGGTACGTTGTCATTTGGAACAACGTAAGTTTCCACAGGGCTGCTCTGGTTCATAACTGGTTCACTGCCCACGCACACTTTTTAGTTGTGTATCTGCCTCCATATTCTCCATTCCTCAAGCCTATTGAGGATTTTTTTTCTGCCTGGAGATGGAAAGTGTATGACCGTAATCCACAAACGCGTATACCTCTTCTCCAAGCTATGGAGGACGCATGTGGAGATATGGCAGCTGATGCTTTTCATGGCTGGATTCGCCATGCTAGGCGATATTACCCCCGCTGCTTGGCCAGGCAAAACATTGCTTGTGATGTGGATGAGCTGTGGCCAGACCGTAACTGAAGGGAGGATGCGGAATTGTTTTTTTTGTTAGTTTTTTTTTGGTACTGTAACTGTATACGGTAAATTCTTCTGTTGTTGTGTATGTAGTGTATGTGCAACTTTGTGTTGGTTGGGGATGGGAATGGCATGCACACTGTGTACATTGTTTTTTGCGGGAAAAATGTTACCATGTATTTGTGTGTTCTGAGTATAAAAACAATATTCTAAAATATTTTACAACACACTTATGTATGTACTGTCTGTAGTCAGTGTAACACTGAACCAAAAAACCAAGTCATTGGAAAACATTCCATTCATCACAGTGTTTTACACTGAGCACATCAGTGTTCAGCTGGTTCTTATAAATGTCTATTCATATGATGGTTTGTGTGTGTCATTTGAAAACATAAACCCATTTTGAGAAGAAATAACATTGTTTAGAATGTAATGTTTCATTTTGCAGGAGAATTGAGGGGTTTTGCCCATTGTGTGTGTTATTTTGGATTTGTGTGTAGAGTTCTGAGAATATGAGGCATGCTTCCAGAAAATGTGTGTAAACAATTGAGAAAAACTGTAATAGTTTTAGAAATTGTGCTGTAAGAATCATTGTTATTGTTTACAGTTTTTTCTGATTGCTTACAGTTTTTTCTGATTGCTTAAGCACATTTCTGTAACTATTGGCTATTTGTGCAAAACTCTACACACAAATAAAAAAACCTTACACCAAATCAGCGAAAACATTGTAGATCTTTTGCAAAAGCTAATACATCTTGCTTAACTCTTCAAACCTTTGTAAAAATGGTATTTTTGTACCACACAGTTAACACAAACCACCATATTACTAAGCACACAATGTGCCAACTACACACTGATGGTATTAACTGAAAACACATCTGGCTTTTGCTTTCTCTGTGCACAAGGTCTGTCCATGTGAGGTCAAACTTTTGTCATAAATAGTTCTATAGAAACACAGGGATTCAAATTTCAAGTATGAATGTTTATTCACACACATCAAAACAAACACTAGAAAACATACAATTTCACTGAAAGAGAGAGAGAGAGAAAATCAGTCTCATTGTCTCTCTGGGTCCGGCCACAGAATTTCATCAACGTCGCATGCAATGTCTTCTAGTCCAAGGCACCGGGGAACATGTCTCCTGGAGTGCCGTATCCAGGCCTGGACATGATGCCTGGTCCATATCCTCGCATGCCTCCTTCCAGATGCTGGATGTCTAGCAATTCTATGGAGTAACAGTTTCAGTTTTACATGTACAGTATTGATGTTTTTCTCATTAGAGTATGGTACACCCTACAAAACTTAGAGTGAAGGAACTGTACTAACCCATTCTCATCAATATGTCCTTATGATGCTTGCTACAGTGTAGCGGCTCAGGTGAACCCGGTTGTCCAGCTTCCCTCAGGGTCATTCCATGGTTGATCACATGATCCACTATTGTAGCTCCGATGACATCAGTAATTCTATTCTTCTTACCCTTCCTCTTCCTCTTCACCTCCTCGTCCTCTTCCTCTTCCTCCTGCTTCCTCATGTCCTCATCCTCCTCTAATTCTCACTCTTCTCAGTCTCCGTCTCCCTCCATTGTTCTCCACACTGAAGCTTACCTGGTCTTATTTACAGAGCTCATGCTGATTGCAAAGTGAACTAATGATGTAAAACAGTTCTCACATGTGACAGTGTAGCCAGACAGTTGGCAAAATAGTGTAAATACCAGCCATAAATGTGTATAGTTTTACTAGGAGTGTGTTGATCATTTGGAAGTTGTGTGTAAAGCAGTGAGTTGTGTTTACAGTTCAGCAAAAAGAGTGCTGTCAAGTGGATTATATTTATACATTTGCAAATTGTGTTTTACAAAAGTGCAAATTGAGTGTAAAGCAGTTTTTTGCTTTTAGTTTTGCAAACTCAGTGAGTGATTTTGCTAAAACTATTAATAGTTTAGAAATTGTGCTATAAGAATCATTGTTAGTGTTTAAGCAATCAGAAAAAACTGTAACTGAAAACACATCTGGCTTTTGCTTTCTCTGTGCACAAGGTCTGTCCATGTGAGGTCAAACTTTTGTCATAAATAGTTCTATAAACACACAGGGATTCAAATTTCAAGTATGAATGTTTATTCACACACATCAAAACAAACACTAGAAAACATACAATTTCACTGAAAGAGAGAGAAAATCAGTCTCATTGTCTCTCTGGGTCCGGCCACAGAATTTCATCGTCTCATGCAAATGTCTTCTAGTCCAAGGCACCGGGGAACATGTCTCCTGGAGTGCTGTATCCAGGCCTGACATGATGCCTGGTCCATATCCTCGCATGCCTCCTTCCAGATGCTGGATGTCTAGTAATTCTGTGGAGTAACAGTTTCAGTTTTACATGTACAGTATTGTTGTTTTTCTCATTAGAGTATGGTACACCTACAAAACTTAGAGTGAGGGAACTGTACTAACCCATTCTCATCAATATGTCCTCATGATGCTTGCTACAGTGTAGGCGGCTCAGGCTGAACCTGTTGTCCAGCTTCCCTCAGGGTCATTCCATGGTTGATCACATGATCCACTATTGTAGCTCCGATGACATCAGTAATTCTATTTCTTCTTAACCCTTCCTCCTTCCTCTTCACCTCCTCGTCCTCTTCCTCTTCCTCCTGCTTCCTCATGTCCTCATCCTCCTCTAATTCTCACTCTTCTCAGTCTTCTTCTCCCTCCAATGTTCTCCACACTGAAGCTTACCTGTGTCTTATTCACAGTGCTCATGCTGATTGCAAAGTGAACTAATGATGTAAAACTGTTCTCACATGTGACAGTGTAGCCAGACAGTTGGCAAAATAGTGTAAATACCAGCCATAAATGTGTATAGTTTTACTAGGAGTGTGTTGATCATTTGGAAATTGTGTGTAAAGCAGTGAGTTGTGTTACAGTTCAGCAAAAGAGTGGCTGTGAAGTGGATTATATTTATACAATTGCCAATTAAAATTACAAAAGTGCAAATTGAGTGTAAAGCAGTTTTTTTCTTTTAGTTTTGCAAACTCAGTGAGTGATTTTGCTAAAACTATTAATAGTTTTAGAAATTGTGCTATAAGAATCATTGTTAGTATTTAAGCAATCAGAAAAAAACTGTAACTGAAACACATCTGGCTTTTGCTTTCTCTGTGCACAAGGTCTGTCCATGTGAGGTCAAACTTTTGTCATAAATAGTTCTATAAACACACAGGGATTCAAATTTCAAGTATGAATGTTTATTCACACACATCAAAACAAACACTAGAAACATACAATTTCACTGAAAGAGAGAGAAAATCAGTCTCATTGTCTCTCTGGGTCCGGCCACAGAATTTCATCGTCTCATGCAATGTCTTCTAGTCCAAGGCACCGGGGAACATGTCTCCTGGAGTGCTGTATCCAGGCCTGACATGATGCCTGGTCCATATCCTCGCATGCCTCCTTCCAGATGCTGGATGTCTAGTAATTCTGTGGAGTAACAGTTTTCAGTTTTACATGTACAGTATTGTTGTTTTTCTCATTAGAGTATGGTACACCTACAAAACTTAGAGTGAGGGAACTGTACTAACCCATTCTCATCAATATGTCCTCATGATGCTTGCTACAGTGTAGCGGCTCAGGCTGAACCTGTTGTCCAGCTTCCCTCAGGGTCATTCCATGGTTGATCACATGATCCACTATTGTAGCTCCGATGACATCAGTAATTCTATTTCTTCTACCCTTCCTCCTTCCTCTTCACCTCCTCGTCCTCTCCTCTTCCTCCTGCTTCCTCATGTCCTCATCCTCCTCTAATTCTCACTCTTCTCAGTCTTCTTCTCCCTCCAATGTTCTCCACACTGAAGCTTACCTGTGGCTTATTTACAGCTCATGCTGATTGCAAAGTGAACTAATGATGTAAAACAGTTCTCACATGTGACAGTGTAGCCAGACAGTTGGCAAAATAGTGTAAATACCAGCCATAATGTGTATAGTTTTACTAGGAGTGTGTTGATCATTTGGAAATTGTGTGTAAAGCAGTGAGTTGTGTTTACAGTTCAGCAAAAAGAGTGCTGTGAAGTGGATTATATTTATACAATTGCCAATTAAAATTACAAAAGTGCAAATTGAGTGTAAAGCAGTTTTTTTTCTTTTAGTTTTGCAAACTCAGTGAGTGATTGCTATTACTATTAATAGTTTTAGAAATTGTGCTATAAGAATCATTGTTAGTGTTTAAGCAATCAGAAAAAAAACTGTAATATTGAAAGTCAAAGCTGATAATTAGATTATGAAAACATAAAAGTAATGAAGCAGTTAAAGTAGTTACTTGTGGCTAGCTTGCTGAGCAGATGCAGCTCATGAGCGAGCGGTCAGAGCGGTGGCTTTGTGTCTGATGTAACAGCAGCAGATACACAAAAACGTCTCCTCTTCACAAACAGTCTTGCAGGTGTTGAAGTACAAGCAGGGCTGAATTGGTAGGTGACATAAGCGTACACCGCTAAAAGGAAAGCGCACTGTGTAGTGTTGAATATAAATTCTTATAAACATAGTGTTCTGTAAGAATGCTCAGGCTTTGTAGCACAGATTGAAGCATGAGCAGCTGCACAAAAACTACGTCACCTCTTCACAACAGTCTTGCAGGTGTGCTTTTCATCCAGTATCCAGTAGTACACTTTTTTTCCCCATCTGGTCCAGTTGTGTAATTCCTGCCTTGCACTGCCCTCTAGTGGCAGATCAACTCTCCTTCTGCAGTCATTCTGTTCATCACTTGTTCAGTGGAGTAGAGGCTCCTCAGTTTTAGCGCCACATCCTGATTCTTCACCCCTCTTGTCTTTGTGGCCGTGGCTGGTTTACAGGTTGAGAGTGAGGCCTCGTAGTGCTCTTTGTGAAACGGGGCTGGCCTGTAATCGGCAAGGTCATTAAGCTCAGACTCTCCTCTCCCCCTCTCTCCCCGTTCATGGCATTATGGAGGCTTATTGGAATTAGTCGTCCACAGTGGAGGAGGATGTGGTTCTGGAGTCTGGAGGCACAGGTGGGAAGAAAAAGTGTGTTATTTAAATATTTTAACATGTTTATGTTTTTGTTTACATCTCTCATCACACATTTATTACTGCAATATTAACTCAAACATATATTTCAATTGTGCATAGTCAGGTCAGATTATGTTGAATTACTTGTCATATTTTCAATATTTTGGAATAATTTGCCATTATTCTTTGTACTGCTGTTCATGAGTGGCTTTCACACAATGGCCCTATAGGCTGAATCCAGGAGTCAACAAAAACCAGGGATGAGGGATGAGAATTTGACAGTTTCTTCTGTCCCGCACGCAGCAGTTCCAGGTCAGCCCTGTCTGGGAGAACTGTGTCAGGATAGGCCTGACAGCAGCTCCCGCAGGCGGCACCATCAGGCGCGCTGGTCCCTCAGTGAGCAGAAAAGGAGGGGTGTGCATAAAATCCTGTTATATTAAGAAATGCATCCCCAGTGTCCCAGTAACATTAAAGCAGAAATGACAATGAAACCTTAAAATCAAGAAGAAGAATGCATACAATTTATCTGTTAACTGTGTGTCTGTGTTGGATATCACAACACAAATTAAAAAAAATTCTGCAGCCAGCCACCAGGGGGCGCGCCAGGCACAACAAATTCCAACAACTCCACATATAATTTTTTCTTTATAGATGGTTAGTGCCATTGAAGGTAGTTATTAACGTGCACTGTTGTTTTCCTGACAACTATGATCCAGATCCTGCACATACTGATGACATCAGAACTTAAGTGACAGTAAATAACATCCTTTTTACTGTATGAGATGACCTCTGGTTAGACCAACAGAAAAAAAAGGCTGTAGTGATTTATCCCTTAACAACACAAGCTTACTAGGTCTCCCACTCCTGCAAGAAAGAGCTTAACTATGCTGACACAAGGAAGGTCATTACCCTAACCCTAACTGGGAGACCAGTGATTGGCTGGGACTGATAACTGCAGGACTGCTGTAAGTGATGTTCAGGTGAAGCCCTTCCATCAATCTTTCTCAGTAGGACAGAGGAGGATAAAAAAGCATTTTGACATGTTATCATGTTTAATGCCGATTACCTCCTCACAGTTAAAGAACCTCAGAAGGTGGTAGTCAATTAGTTAGAGCCAATAAAACCTCATCTGAAGCAGAAACCTGACCGAGGCTTTCAGCACACACTCTACACATGACTCAGGTAGATGGATTATTAGTAAATACTGTAAACATAAATCACTGAATCAAGATCTTTCACACAATATACTGCCAACAACCTTTGGTTGAAGCTCAAATGTAAAAGAATTAATCATCTAGGGTGATTTAATCACTGAAACTAAATAGAGAGATGTGCTGTCTTTGATCACTGCACCTAAAACTCCTTTTATCTGACCTCACATGCAGAGCCGTTGCTTGACACTATAGGGGGCCTACAGGCTACAAGATTCTATAGAAATGCCGCCCCAAACACAAAGACATTTACAGTGATGATTATATAAGAAACCTTTTTATTTAAATAATGTGTGAACACACATGAAAATATTATCTTAAGGAAACATAAAAAAACTGTACAACACAATCAAAATATATCATAGAAATGTGTACTCTCTGAAGACTGTCCACAGTGGTGGAAAGTAACTAAGTAGTTGTACTTTCTTACTGTACTTAAGTAATTTTTCATGTATTTTTTATGTATCCCCCAAGTTAAAAAAACAATCCTTGAGTTCAGTTGCCTCAATTTAAACTCTTGGAAATTAAAAGTAAGTACTTAAGACTTTGGTTAAGTAGGATCATTGATGTAGCACATCTACTTTTACTTGATAATTGTACTTTCACTTAAGTACTAAACATCAGTACTTCCACCACCACTGACAACACAAGATATGATGACTAGTATTGTTATTATTAAGTTTGTCCACAGTGCAGGATCATCAGTGAGAACTGGACACCTTGGAACCTTCCTTTGTTACCAAGTCAGGTGCTGGAGGAGCAGAGGAAGGAGTGGAGGCTCTCAGGTGTTGGACTGCTGCTGGGACGTCCTCTGGAGTTTCCTCACAGGGCTCCACATGACCTGTGTGGTATAAGATCAGCCTGATAATTAACACTGTAAATAATCCAGATTATTCATAATGCACAGACCTTCATCTGTTTAAGCACAGCACCTGATGAAAAACATAATTTAAAAAAGCTATAAAATGACACAACTATATGACAATAATTAACTAGCTTGTCATTTACACCTGAGCATTAATAACACTAAATTTACTAAATATATACATTAGTTTTTCCTGCTGTGGTTTAGAGGTCATTAACTCTAACAGTAAGTTGTAACAGCAGCACTTAGCTTAATGCTGAACCTGCGAACGAGACAAAACAAGCTAAAGTAGCATTAGCATAGCAGCTACACACTGTTGCTGCATGAGCTAACAAGCTACTTTACAGCTTCATTTACGTTTTATATACATTTACGTTTTATATCTGTTATGTGGCTATGAGACCAGCTGAAGAAATGATGAGAAGGTGGGTCTAATCAAATCAATTTATTAATGCAATCAAACAACATAAATTTGCCCACCTCCACTACCCCACTTCCAAAGAACGGCCGCCCGGAATGAAAGAAAAGTCCACCCCACACTTTATGAACACTGCAACTGTGATTCCACCACACACGTGAGTAAGGCACTGCAATTGTGTTTCACTGCACACGTGAGTATTTAGACACTGCAACCGTGTTTCACTGCACACGCCTGGCAGGTCGTATGGAAGTAGGGTAGGTACGGATTAAGGGGAAAACAAAAAAAACGAAATAACAATAAACAAATTAATAAAAAAAAAAAGAAAGAAGAAAAACTAGTCCGCCCCAAAGGCACCTCCCAGTTCTTTTGTGCCACACACCGGCTCACTTGCCGGGCGGACTAGACAAAGAGAAGAAACCGACAATTTGCATGCTATGGCAAGAGCAGCGATGCCCATCAACCCGACGCTCTGCAACAAAACAAATACTTTCTTTAAAACCTCTTTACACTTTATTAAATCATGCTTAAAATACCTGCAATATAATTAATAATCCTTAAAATACCTGGCATCTGCGTGACCAAACTACTTGTGAATACCGTCTACTTCTTTGCCTGAACATCCATCTGTAATGTATAAAACAAAGTCAATCAACCACCCGTCAAATACTTTAAAACAAAAAGGTAGGCTACAGCCAACCCGCATACCTGTATGGCCTCCCTGCACGCCAGTGTGGAGCAAGGTGTGCACCTGCCTTACTCCACCGGGCGGAACCAAACCCCAACACCTTTGTTCCCCGTACAAGGAGCCCTATATATGCGGGTCGACTTACCCTCCCCTTTTTCCCCGACCTGAGGCAAATAGCACCCGCTACATATCACCCCCCAGCAAACGCATCGGCGCCCCGACGATGCACCAGTACAAAAACAAAACCCAAAACTACAAACAGACAAAACAATTATACTGATACATCACCAGGCCTCGTAGAAACTGGCAAATGATGAGGGTTAGAGTGCTTCCCAGCATTACTTCGGGTGGACCTACGTGGAGCCTCGGCTACTGCAGAGGATCTTTGTCCCATATTCTCTTCTTCCCCCATAGACACCTCTGCCTCTGAATCAGATTGCACCACTGACTCCCCACCACATAGTTCCCATCCTGGAGTCTCTAAGGAATTACCATCTTCCTCACGGTTCCCTTCCTGTGTCTGCTCTTCCGCTACCTCCTCCTCCGCGTTCAACCTCACTCCATCCACAGGTACTTCCCTCAACTCGGTCCTGTGCACTTGCTGCACTGGGCCCTCCTGAGCTGCAGGCACAATGGAATACACCACACCACGCTCTGGGGGGCACTGTACCACCCTGTAGGGGATGGAGTCCCAATAATCCTGGATCTTATTCTTACCCCTCACCCGATGGTTTCGAACGTACACCAGATCACCCTCTGCCAAATGCGACTCCCTTATCTGGCCCTCCTGCCTCTGATCTCGGCACTGTCTCTGCACCACTAAACGCTGCCTTACATGCTCATATGCCTCCTCCAATAACTCTTGATGTTTTGTACCCAATCCTCTAACTGGTACTCTTCGCTCTCCTCCGCCCCTGCACCCAACAAAAAATCTAAAGGCAACCGGGGCTCACGACCAAACATCAGGAAGTAGGGGGTCCTACCTGTCGATTGATGCACAGTGGTATTGTAAGCATAGGTCACCTGAGGGAGATGCTGGGGCCAACACCTCTTCGATCTGGGGGCAGTGTGCGCAGCAAATCATGTAAAGTACGATTAAACCGCTCACACTGACCATTTCCTTGTGGATGATATGGGGTCGTGCGACTCTTCCTCACCTTATAGAGCTTACATAACTGTCGCATCAGATACTCTCAAAATTTCTTCCCTGATCTGAGTGAATGCGGTCAGGAGGTCCAAACAGATTAAACCAGTTCTTCACTAAAACATTTGCCACAGTGCTAGCCCGCTGATCTTTAGTAGGGATGGCCTGGGTATATTTGAAAAAACATCTGTCATAATAAGCACATTTTCCCGCCCATCTGAAGCTGACTCTAAAACAGTGAAGTCAATTGCCAAGATCTCATGAGGCGAGATGCTTGCAGACTCCCCATAAAAGGTTTAACTTTAGGCTGGACTGCCTTTGCCAACACACACCTCCCACACCTACGACACCACTTCTCCACATCTTTATACATATTTGGCCAATAACAGCGGGAGCTGTTGGGTGAAAGAATTTATTCTGCATGGTGTTAACATGCAGTGTGTTCAGATATATAAGTTTCATGTTTATATGTGTTTATCGCTTAATAATGTGATTTTCATAAGTGTTTATGTTTTAGGAAGTTTTATAGAAAATCAAAGTATTTGAGGATACTGAATGTATTAATAAGTAATTTCATAGTATGTCATATAACGTTGTTTTCCTGCAGTTCAGGCTGTGGCAGATGAGATCAGTTGTTTTTCTGTTCTCTGGAGAGAGCTCCGGTTGGTACGAGATGGTCATAAATTCAGACTCAGGACAGCAGCACCTTTGACCTGATAAAAGCCAGATTCTAAGGAATGTGTTTTTCTCCTGAGTACCCAGTTTTATGGTCACCCCCAGATTGGACTCACAACCATTGAGATTTGAGGAATTGAAGTTTTACCTTATTTGGCAGTAACACTAATGGTCTAGTTGCTGTATGAACCAGGGGTCTGCAGGGGGGCGGTAGATGCCCTGTGGGCCGGCAGGCAGGAACGCCCATGGGGTATATCAATGTGTGAATTCCATGTCCAGTTGTTGCATTGTTCGTTGTTGCTGTGTGGTTGTTTGTTCTTGTTGGTTGTCCTGTTCTTGTGTTGTTCTTGTTTGGTTCTGTGTGTGCAACAACCCAGAGCTCTGCGACTCAGAATTTGCCTCATTGTTTAATAAATTATAATTTGAGACCAGAATTTATCCACTCCTTCCTTACAAACTAATTCAGGGGGTGAAGGAGAAGGAAACAAGGGGGATTTTCACCCCGACAATTTGGCGCCCGAACAGGGACAACGAAGGAGTGTGGGTCAAATGACATCTTGCCTGACGGAGTGACTACTGGCTGCCAATAATAACAAGGTAAGCAGATACCTGTTTAATCAAAATTCTGCACATTGGACAATCTAATTAAGTAGCACTGGGATGGTACGGTGTTTAGAGTCAAATTGTAAGAGGCAGATTGTAAGTCTTATAAGTGAAGTAAAATGAGATGAAGTAAAGAGAAAATGAGATGAGTAAAAGAGAAAATGAGATGAAGTAAAAGAGAAAAAGGAAAAGTGACACTGAGAGAGAGATATTAACCAATTAAAAATAAAAAGAATAAAAAAAGGGTTAATACAATAACGTGAATGAGCGTTATGTCATTGGGAGTGGCATCCCCCGCTATATTTGGACGCAAATATAGATAAAGCTCGGTTGAAAGCCCGTGGATTTGATGACCCCTGAAACGACAGTGATGACCGCCTAAAGCTTAAAAAATAAAAAAAAAGGATCACGAGAAAAGAGAAAAGAGAAAAGAGAAGAAAATATATAGCCTATTGTTTAAGTTGTGTTTTATGTATTGAAAATTGTGTTTAATTGTTTTGACCTTGCGCCGTCGAGGAAAGGTGTTTACTCCGTGCCGTCGGAGAAGTGAGTGTGTGTGTGTAGGCCTAAGTGTGTGTGTTGCAGGTTGAATGAGTGTCTGTGTGTGTGTGTGTGTGTGAAAGTGTGGTTTAAGTGAAGGTGTGTGACTCTGTTGCCAGAGTCACAGTGAGGGATAGGAGAAGGCACATATAGAAGGTACATTTAACATACAGCAGGTATGCAAGAAGGATTTGGTGAGTGGTAATCATGTCTACGTGGAAGACAATTGATGACAGATGAGTAAGATGTTGAGCCATTGCTGCGGACAGGCAGGACCAGAGGGACAACAGAAGGCTGCAGCTAAGATGGAAGCAGCGGTGTGTACAGCAATGACAGGACAGGGAGTGAAAGGAGATGATAAAAAGCCACTAAAAGTGTGATTGCAACAGTGGAGAATAGAGTTAAACTAGAGAGAGAGAGAAAGGAGGAGATTATTAGATTATTAGTGTTAGAGACAGTTGAGTTGAAGGAGGCAGTGCAGGCTGATGAGGAGAGACTAAGATTCTATATCAGGCATATCTGTACTGCATAGATGATGATTGTAAGAAGTCTGGTAGTACCACTGACATTAAACAGGAAGTAGAGAGCGAGGGAACTCAGGGGGCGGAGATACCGCCTGCCTATTCACCAGCCTCTGCTGTAGCTTCTGCTTGCCTCAGACCCCACTTCCTGGGATGTACCCCATCATGACTGTCCCTGATGGGAGGGGGCGAGTAACAGACAGACAGACAGGAGTGAACTCTAGTCAACCTGGTGCCCAGCAGCACTGGTATAGAAAGGCAAAAGAGGGGGGGGCCTTCCCCTGTTGCTTCAGCAGGCCCAGAAAAATGACCCTGATTTACCAGGAATTGATTCTATTGCTTGGGAGAGACATGTTGTACACCATATGAATTTACACACAGACACAGAGACCATGGAGATGAAAGGGCTGCAGACACAATTATTAAAGCTGCAGTTAGCTCAAGCTAGAAAGAAAGCAGCATATCAGAGGGAAAATGAAGAAATACACCCCTGCATCACAGAGGGTGGTTCAGCCTCAGCCTGCTCCCCCACCTCAGCCACAGTCCCAGTTGTGGGAAATCTTGATATGTATTTAACCCCATCTTGGGTCACCCGCCCCCACTATCAAGGTGGGTGGGGGTCAATATCATAGAGGAGGTAACTGGAGGGGAAAAGAGGGTGGCCGTAGGGGAGGGGGGCATGGAAAGGGTGGATACAGCGGTTTGAGTGGAGGTGACTGCTTCTATTGTGGAAAACCTGCCACTGGGAAAGAGACTGTCACTACAAGCAGCCCCGTCAGTGACCACAAGGGGCTCCCTGGTATCCTCCCCAGGGAAATGGCTGTCAAAGATCACACCGGCATCTCACATCATTTCATCGGTTGGCTTCTTTTGGGAAAACCTTTGCCATTCACAGAACTTGTGAAACTGTGTTAGCAGCACCACAGACATTGTTTCATTTGCTCCAGCTCATCACCAGTGAATTTGATGGGCAGAGACTTGTTGATCAAAACTGGAACCTCCATTATGTGCTCCCCAGATGGATTAATAGTGACTTTTCTTACTGGACAGACCTTTTTATGCTCCAGAGTGTTGGAGTAGCTGGACAGTGGCTGATGAGAACCACTATGATACAGATGTCTTGTGAAGATATCTGCTGGACTCGTTTTTACCTGAGTCTCCTTAAGGGTGGCGGTCTCCTCAGTCTATTCCAGCTGTGGAAACCCTGGATAATGTCTTTCTGACCCTATAGGCTGTCCACTGATCCTGTAGGTATTCTCTTCTATGACAGGTGTGAGGATCTCTTCTATCAGAGAGGGTTCTACCTCCTAATGAGAGGGACTATACTGGTCTATCACAGGAGATAAATTGTTTGTGACTGAGGAGGGAGTAGCTGCTGACGTATAGTTAACACCAGAACAGTTTTAAATGGCTCAAAATGGCAGATGATAGTGTGCCACTTGTTTGCTTAGTCATTGTACCACACATAATATTAAAGAATTAAGCTCCATGGTTAGGAAATGTAAAGCTATTTCTAATAAATAGGCACAGAGGATAGGTGTTTAGATTCTTCATCCTTTAAAGCTTATTAGGTTGCCATTCATACAGGTAGAGGCATAATAAGGCTCAGGAGATGTTAGCCACACTACCACATAACATCTGGTCTTCATCATTTACTGATGTAGGTTTTGTGCCTCCTGTACTCTTGTCTCTTTCATTGTCTCAACTTCCATACCGATCTGGCTCACCTAGATTACTTTTTATCTTGATGTTTCTGAAACAGGTGGAGCTGGAATGGTGTTCTGTTTCAGAAAAAAGAGGGTGAGACAAGTATTAATGTATTTGAGTTTTAAACCGGATGATAAACTGTTTTGATTAACTATTACAATTCCACAGCATGGATTGCCAGAATGGATCTCATTTTAAGAGTTTAGACCTGGAAAAGGTGGAGCAGACTTTAGGCCTAAAACATAGGTATGGTGCAGTATATCAATCATAGTTACGGGAAAAGTGGAAAGGAGTGAAACTACAACCTAAAACAAAAATTGGCTAAAATCTGTGCACAGACCAAATTTATATGGGTTCAAGTATTGTCTATTGTATTGATGTTCTGTTAATAACGCCATATAATGTACACCCTATGAGCTTCTTACAGGTCGACAGTTTCCTGGACCAGCTGGCCGGCTGAGACTGAAAGAAGTATGCAGTATGGTATTAATATAAACCATACTATAATGAATTTAAAGCTTGGTGTTAGTATTTGTATTACAGGAGAAGAGGAGAGATGGAGAGTCCAGAAGGAGCCACACACAGCTGAGTGGGTCCTCCTGAAGGTGATAAAGAAAAGTGGTCGGAGCCTAGGTGGACGGGACCATATCAGGTGGTAGAGAGGACATCCCATGCTGTGTGGCTGAAGGGAAAGGAGACACCTGGTATCACTGGAGCCAGTGCACCCCAGCTACAGAACCAGGGAGAACGCTGAGCGACATCCAGCAGCAGCAGGAGGAGGAGAAAATGAAAGGGGCAGAATAATCCCCTGAAACCAGGAGTGTGCCAGTAGGTAGTCTACCCTACTTGGTTGAAGAGGATGAGACGGTGAATACACATACATGAGCAATCATCAGGATCAGCGTGGGACTAAGAGTGATAGGCGAAGTTAAGCGCATCACTCCAACTAAGGGTGATAGGCGAAGTTAAGCGCATCACCCCACCAGGAGACGAACCACAGTCTCAGTAGGTCAGCTGTCGAAAGGAAGGTCTAAAGTTTCAGGAGCAGAGGTTTGAGGTCCTGTTACCAAGAAGACTCCAGCTGACAAGATGGACTGTGGGGTAACTGGAGGGTGTTGGGAGCTTGTGTTTTCATGTCTGTAGTTAGTGTATCTTTGACTTTATTTTGTGTGTACATAATTATTTTGTCAGTTTTCCAGGATCCAATGGTAAGTCAAATCCAGGGCCCAGCACACGCAGGGTGAGGAGAGCGCCAGGGACAGGAGGAGATGCATGTGTGAGAAACGGGGAGGTATAGAGTTAGACTACTATAAGGGTTCAGAAGTTCTCTTTATCTTTGATTTGTGCGCAGTAATCAACTGCGGGGGATATAATGTGTCGTGGAGACAGTATGGAGAAGTTTGTGGATTGGGGTGGCAGCACACAAATTGGGCACCTAAAAAAGCTAAAACCACCTCAGGCGGGCGGATCTTGTTCAGTGGGTATTTCCATATACAAGAGATTGGAGCTGCATGCAGAATCCTATTATGTTATCAATTACTGGCCTGGACCACAACCCTTATGTTAAATCTTCCGGAGTGCCTGGCCAATGTTGGGGACTCCTAACCCGACATTGTAGTCCATAAGCTCACCCCCGTTCGATGTATTAGCGTTATCTACTGGTTATGAGGATGATAATATTTGGCTCGGATGGTAAAACAGGTGAAGGAGCAAATATGTCAGGTTGTGTTGCCTGTGCATCAGCGAGGCCCCACCTGTACACTGAACCTGCCCCATTATATCCAGACGATGCATGGGGATTTGATTTCAGTACAGGGCCGGATGTTTTTGGATATGTTATTGGCAGAGAAGGAGGTGTATGTGCTATGTTTGATGAAATGTGTTGTACTTTCATTCCCAATAACACTGCTTCCGACGGTAAGGTCACTAAAGCTTTAGAAGGTTTGAGAACTCTTTCCAGTACGTTGCATGAGCACTCAGGGATAGATAACCCCTGGACGACTGGCTGATTAGGGTGCTGGGACCCTGGAAGGCGGTAGTATGGTATGTCACTAATCACTTCTTTTGCAGCATTCTTGGGTATTTGACTACATGTGGTTGTTGTTGTTATATTCCCTGTGTGCACTGTTTATGTAACAGGTTAATTGTGTCAGCAATTGAAAAGCAGGATTCAGGTTTTCATTCTCCTTCATATCAGATGCCTCTGCTGGCAGCAGAGGTGCCCGTGCCAGGTGACGACGAGGAAGATTTGTTGTGAGCTCTTATAAGAGCTCAAAGAGGGAATTGTTGGGTGAAAGAATTTATTCTGCATGGTGTTAACATGCAGTGTGTTCAGATATATAAGTATTCATGTTTATATGTGTTTATCGCTTAATAATGTGATTTTCATAAGTGTTTATGTGTTAGGAAGTTTTATAGAAAATCAAAGTAATTTGAGGATACTGAATGTATTAATAAGTAATTTCATAGTATGTCATATAACGTTGTTTTCTGCAGTTCAGGCTGTGGCAGATGAGATCAGTTGTTTTTCTGTTCTCTGGAGAGAGCTCCGGTTGGTACGAGATGGTCATAAATTCAGACTCAGGACAGCAGCACCTTTGACCTGATAAAAGCCAGATTCTAAAGGAATGTGTTTTTCTCCTGAGTACCCAGTTTTATGGTCACCCCCAGATTGGACTCACAACCTATGAGATTTGAGGAATTGAAGTTTTACCTTATTTGGCAGTAAACACTAATGGTCTAGTTGCTGTATGAACCAGGGTCTGCAGGGGGGCGGTAGATGCCCCTGTGGGCCGGCAGGCAGGAACGCCCATGGGGTATATCAATGTGTGAATTCCATGTCCAGTTGTTGCATTGTTCGTTGTTGCTGTGTGGTTGTTTGTTCTTGTTGGTTGTCCTGTTCTTGTTTGTTCTTGTTTGGTTCTGTGTGTGCAACAACCCAGAGCTCTGCGACTCAGATTTGCCTCATTGTTTATAAATTATAATTTTGAGACCAGAATTTTATCCACTCCTTCCTTACAAACTAATTCAGGGGGTGAAGGAGAAGGAAACAAGGGGGATTTTCACCCCGACAGAGCGCACTAGCTGCAATGTGCGCTCCACCCCCTGATGCCCATGATTGTCATGAAGCTGGGTTAAAACATCCTTCTGTAAGCACTGCGGTAGCACAAGTTGATAAACCTGTCCACCCCCATCAGGAGGATTAATCCTACGGTACAGTACCCCATTCTCCTCTGAAAGGCGCCCCCACTGACGAGAAAGCTCCTTGGTCTCTGGACCAAATCTCTCCCTCTGCCTCAGGTCAGGAGATTGTCCTTTCCTCCAACAGGTCAGAAGAGGGCCAATTACTGGATCCTGTTCCTGCAGAATGACTAGATTCTCTTTTGAACAGCCTGGAAGAACAGAGATGTCAGACTGTACACACAAATTTTCCTGCATTTTTATCATGTCCTGTTCAGCCTCCCCAACTGTACTAACTTCTTTATACTGACGAGAGAGAGCATCTGCATTTCTATTCCGATTCCCTGGACGGTATTTTAAAGTCAGATTGAATGGAGCTAATTGAGCTGCCCACCGTTGCTCTACTGCACCCAGTTTTGCTGTGTCCAGGTGCCGCAGGGGATTATTATCAGTATACACAGTACATGAGCTACCTAGCAAGTACTCCCTAAACTTTTCTGACACTGCCCATTTAAGCCCCAGAAACTCCAATTTCATGGAGCTATAATTGTGCATGTTCTTTTCCGTAGGTTTGAGTGCCCTGCTAGCATATGCGACTGGTCTAAGTTTCCCTCCATGTTCCTGCGAAAGCACTGCCCCTAAGCCAGCATGGCTCGCATCAATCTCAAGCACAAATGGTCTCTGAAAATCTGCGTAAGCCAGCACTGGTGCCGAGATCAAAGATTTTTGCAAACCCCTGCTATGAAGCGTCTGTAGTAACTTGCAAATCCCAAAAAGGCTCTAAGCTCAGCCAGGTTTGTGGGTGTTCGCCACTCTCTTACCACCGACACCTTGTCTGGATCGGTTGCGATGCCAGCAGCAGACACAACATGGCCCAAATACTTCACCTGTTTTTGAAAAAAACTACACTTTGAAAACTTAGCTTTTAACCCCTGCTTTTGCAGCCGAGAAAAGACTTCCTCTAGCCTTTCCAAGTGCTGCTGAATAGAGGAGGAGAACACAATCACATCATCAAGGTAAAGTAACACAGACTGATATCGATAATCCCCAAACATACGCTCCATGAGGCGCTGAAACGTGCTGGGTGCATTACACAGTCCAAATGGCATTCTATTAAACTCAAAGAGCCCAAATGGAGTGCAAAATGCTGTCTTGGCCCTGTCTTTCTCTGCCACCTTCACTTGATTATAGCCACTTGCTAAATCTAGAGTGGAAAACCACTTAGCTCCTACGAGCCCATCCAATGATTCTTCCATCCTGGGTAGAGGAAAAGCATCCTTCCGGGTTTTGGCATTTAAACGGCAACAGTCTACACACAATCTGATCCCACCATCTTTCTTTTGAACAATTACAATGGGAGAGGCATATGGGCTACTACTCTCTCTAATGACGTGACTGTCCAACAGCTGCTTAATATGGGCTCTCACCAGATCATACTGAGATGGGTGAATGCGACGATACGGCTGACGAATTGGGATGTCATCAAGCAGGGGAATCTCATGCTGGAGTAAATCAGTGCAGCCCAAATCAGTTTCATCCCTTGCAAATAATGACTGATATTTCCTAAGCAATGCAGCTGCTTGTTCTTGCTCCAACTCATCCAATCCCTCAAAAAAAGGTAGATCCCATCCCCCCACACTGGTCGCCTCAACCCCTGAAGGGGACACAACAGCTGTAAATTCATTACTGCTAGCATCCCTACAAACTTTCGCATGAGATGGCTGATCTAACACCACCGGAGCCACAGTAACTGCAGCTATCACTCTACGTGGAGTCAAATTTACATCAGAGTAACCGACATTGGTGACAGGTACATATGCCTCTCCTGCCTCAGACACTACTACAGCAGGTGATATCAATAACCCCTCTGGAAGCTCCCCTTCTTCAGGGCCTAATGGTTCAATTAACACCTCCATATGCTGCATAGAGGGAACCTTAGGACATGTTACAGGGACCATAGTTAATGTACCTGCGACTACACAAATTGAGCTCTTACCTTTAACCCTTACTTTGAACGGCTCTGGGGAGTTGATTAAGAGCTCCTCTGCATGGCAATGTCTGAGTGCTCGTCTCCATTCAGGGGCTTCTGTTATGCTAGGATCATCAAAGAGGCCTGGTCCATACTGCACAAACAGCTCATAATAAAACCCCTTTATCACATTCATTCCCAATACACCAGGAGTTTGCATCTTTCTCTGCAACATATGTGGGTCTTCTGGATCCTTCACAACCAGAACTCCTTTGCGTGGAACACATTTACCTAAAATAGTGATAGCCAGCTCCAGATAACCCAAATATGGCAATTTAAGACCATTGCCCGCTCTCAGATCTAGCCATGCACACTCACGCAGCTGGGAGTCTGTGAGATGGCCAAAATGTTCCTTAAAAAAACTCTCAGTGATTGTTGTCACCATAGAGCCTGTATCCAATAATGATGGAACCACTACCCCTCCCATCCCTACTTCTACAACGGGACACCTGCCCATAAGAGCAGCTGTAACCACTGGGTCAGGCTCTAGATCGAGCTCTTCCCTTAGATGTGTGTGGCTCTCTTCACTTGCAGACTCCTTTTTTTCCAGACATACTGCTGCCTGCTCAGGTGCAGTAGATTTAGGTAAAGGGGCTGTACAGTAGCGGGCTATGTGGCCCCTCTGATCACAGCGGAAACATCTAGGTTACCATCAAAGTTTTTCTTGACTTTAACTGGAGGCTGAGCCCCAGACTCCCGGCTCTGAGGTTGCAGGGCTTTCATCAGTAAATCTAACTGTCTCTGCTGAGCTTCAATGAGAGCTTTCAGTTCAGAGTAAGAACTATGATCTACCAGTTCATTAGGTACTTTTGCCAAAACTTCATTGGAGGAAAACGGTGGGACACTCTCCTTTTGTCTAAAGGTCTGCCCAACACATTGTGATGTCCACTGAACAGCTTCCCTACGGGCATCACGGATAGTCCACTGGGGGTTTAAACGTACTTTATCCCTAAGTCTTGAGCTCAGACTCTGATCTCGAACACCCTCACAAAACTGATCCCGCAGATTCCTTTCAGAACCTAGCTTAACTTGTTCGTCTGCCTCTACAATCTGATCCATTAAGGACATTAGGGCATGAGAATAGTCTAGCAAAGATTCTCCTTCCCGTTGTTTACGATTAAAAAACCTACGTTGAAGGGAAATAACCGAATGTGAACATCCATATACTTCCCTCAAAATTTTAAATATCCCATTTACAGTGTCTCTTTCTTGTTTTGGCAGATATTTAACTTCAATACGTGCTGCCCCTTCTAGATGGTTATACACGCAATCAACTTTTTCTTTTTCAGTGGATTTCACTTGTATATAGCCTTCGATCAGTTCAATCCATTCCTCCAATGTAGGAGAGTCTGCTCGATCCAAGTTACCTGAGAACTTTGGCACTTTTTCACTCTGTTGGATATAGATCACCTGCTTCCCCCCTTCAGTCCTCGCAGGAGTCTCAGTCGAATCTGCATTGTCCATGACACTGTGGGAGGTTCCAGCTGGAGATGCTGCCGCCTGAAGTCTCTGCAGCTGCTGCTCTAGTTCTTGCATGCGCTGCTCCATTCTTTCCCTAGAGGTTTCCTCCATCATCCAGCCGACTTGGGAAAAGGCCGCTAGCTTCGGGACTCTCCCAGACGCTTACTCCTGGCCCACCGCTGCTCTTGCCTTTCACACAAACGCACAAAAAAAAAATCTGTTCCCCCAAAATGTACCACCACTATCAAGCTGATCCTGCCAACAACGCCAAATGTTATGTGGCTATGAGACCAGCTGAAGAAATGATGAGAAGGTGGGTCTAATCAAATCAATTTATTAATGCAATCAAACAACATAAATTTGCCCACCTCCACTACCCCACTTCCAAAGAACGGCCGCCCGGAATGAAAGAAAAGTCCACCCCACACTTTATGAACACTGCAACTGTGATTCCACCACACACGTGAGTAAGGCACTGCAATTTAGTGTTGGGAGGTTCGACTCTTCTTACTGACTCAAATCAGTTACTCTCGAACCCTCACGTGAACGAATCTTATTGTGAGTCATTTCGTTCATTTCGTTCATTTTTACAGCCGGTGGCGCCGTGTCCCTCTGTAGTATAGTGCCGCGCATTGATATGGGACAAAGTATAATAAGTATAACTACCACAAGCAATTCAAAGCATGTGAAAACATAAGAGGGCAAATACACACCACGGTACAGTGACTTCTGTCCTGCATCCTCCCTGCCAGTGTTGTTCAACAGTGCCACAGTGACTAGGTAGCTGTCACGTGACAAATGAACGAGAGTGTACTGCTTCACACACACATGAGCTGTGAACGAGAACGAATCTGTGCAGCCTGTGGAGCTTGTCACGTGACAAATGAACGATGAACGAGAACGAGGAGGAGAACAAATCTACAGCTCTGATCCGTGCAGCCTGAGCAGCCTATCACGTGACAAATGAACGATGAGCGAGAACGAGGAGGAGAACGAATCTACAGCTCTGATCCGTGCAGCCTGAGCAGCCTTGGTTACATATGATTTCATGACTGGATAATGTACTATTATATTTATTATTTAATGGCAGATTATAACACAAAACATGATGTCATTTTAGAAAGCATTTATTTACAAACACACTTTACATTATATACACAATAACACTACACATCAACAACAAGCAAAGACCATTAATTATAATTTCATGAATACATAGCGTTTGCCTGGTGTCACGTGACAAATTGAGGAGCGTCAGATATCAGACATTCATTTCCTTGTTTGTTTCTGAGTCCACAGCCCCGCAGCTGAGCTTCAGCTCTCGCGTGACAAATGAGCAATCCGGAACGATTCGTATGAACGATTCGTATGAACGATCTGTGAACGAGTCGCAAGTTCCTTTGCTGATCATTTGCTGCTGGCCAATTGGCACACAGCCTGAGTGGCTTGGCCGTCACGTGACAACAGAACGAAGATCCGGGGGCTACCGCGACTCAGGAACGAATCATATCTGTTTCCTGTCCTGCCAACTGAGCTTTATGCGGCTGCCTGCCATGTAGCGAAAGAACGAATCACTAACTGAGGGGACTCGTTACCCCGATTCATATAAAAGATTCGTTCATATCGAACGAATCGTTCACGAGCAACACATCACTACTGCAATTGTGTTTCACTGCACACGTGAGTATTTAGACACTGCAACCGTGTTTCACTGCACACGCCTGGCAGGTCGTATGGAAGTAGGGTAGGTACGGATTAAGGGGAAAACAAAAAACGAAATAACAATAAACAAATTAATAAAAAAAAAAAGAAAGAAAGAAAAACTAGTCCGCCCCAAAGGCACCTCCCAGTTCTTTTGTGCCACACACCGGCTCACTTGCCGGGCGGACTAGACAAAGAAAAGAAACCGACAATTTGCATGCTATGGCAAGAGCAGCGATGCCCATCAACCCGACGCTCTGCAACAAAACAAATACTTTCTTTTAAAACCTCTTTACACTTTATTAAATCATGCTTAAAATACCTGCAATATAATTAATAATCCTTAAAATACCTGGCATCTGCGTGACCAAACTACTTGTGAATACCGTCTACTTCTTTGCCTGAACATCCATCTGTAATGTATAAAACAAAGTCAATCAACCACCCGTCAAATACTTTAAAACAAAAAGGTAGGCTACAGCCAACCCGCATATCTGTATGGCCTCCCTGCACGCCAGTGTGGAGCAAGGTGTGCACCTGCCTTACTCCACCGGGCGGAACCAAACCCCAACACCTTTGTTCCCCCGTACAAGGAGCCCTATATATGCGGGTCGACTTACCCTCCCCTTTTTCCCGACCTGAGGCAAATAGCACCCGCTACATATCACGTCATTATATTGACGTTTGTAACTCATTTAGCAGACGTTTGTACGCAGAGCGACTCACAGTGAACATTCAGGCTGCAGTATGAAGGAGGCTGTAGTGACGTGTGGCGCTGCGTCTCTAAAAGTGTTTTGTGATACAATGTGAAAAAAGACAAACAGTGGTGGAGTAAGATGAGGCTCAGCTGTGTCATAGACTCTTGCCTAGGGCCCCTCTCATGCCCTAGGCAATTGCCTGGTTTGCCTACCGTGTTGCGACGGCTCTGCTCACATGTGAGCAGATTCCAGAGTGGTGAAAGCAGAACCACTGTGGAGCTTAGTGAGATGGTGAGACAGTGAGAAAGGAGATGGTTGCTACTGGAAGGAGATCAGTGATGGATGTAAGTACTAGAAGAATGCTGCCACCAGCACGTGATCGTTTCTTATGTAATGTTAGGTCCAGCCCGAGGAGAGTCAGTAGATAAAGTAGGAGGAGCTACAGGGGTGAAGCCACAGGCTCGTGGGTGGACAGACACAGACAGCCCCATGCAGCTAAGAAGCCACACACAAGCAGCCTGAACACAGAAAGAAGAAGATGAGGGCCAGTCCCCTGTTGTGATGAAGGAGTCAGGAGACGATACATCCCATGGGAATTTATGGATATGATAAAGCTAGCAGGAAGACTCCATCTGTCAGCCTCCACTGACAGATCGAGCACACAAGTGAAGAGTAAACCTGGAGGAAAACACAGCTGGACTCACACTGGCCTTGGGAGACATTAAGGCTCTGTCAATGTAAATAAGGCGAATAAGAGAGGAAATCTTTAAAGGAGTAGATCTGCAACCTGTGATTCAAGGCAACAGTGTGGATGACGTGGGACTGAACTGAACCGCTCACACACCCAGTTGAGATCCAAGTGAGGCAGAAAACAACTGTTATGCTCAGTGTACACCTAATGGACTCAGTATTGATTTCCCTGAAGAACCTGGTGCGTCAATGATGAGGGAGGAATGGAACCCTGGGTGGTGAAACAAGCAGGGGTACTGAATGAACCAGTTGTGGAAAGTTTTTTGATTTTTTTTTTTTTTTCGTGAGAGGCGGGGGTGCACCACTGACTGGTTGCCAGTCAAACAAACAGCCGGCCACACCCACACCAACAGCCAGAGTCCTCACTTAACCTAGCATGCAGGTCTTTGGAATGTAGAAGGAAGGTGGAGCACCCGAAGAAAACCCACGCAGGCTGTGAGGCAAACAGAGCTAACCACATCACCACGACCACGGTAACTGATCAGTGCCAACATGGTGGTGTAAATATATGCTGTTAACAAAGAAAACAACATTGATTCTGCAAATATCACTGAGACAAAGAGTGAATACATGTTTGACATTTACTTCCAGGCCTGCTTACCCTTCTTTATGGCCTACACAAACACAACTAATAAATAGTGTGAACGTCTACACAGAGACACTGCTTTACTCATGGGGAAGAAACAATATTTAATGTATATGTATGCCAGTCCTGCCAACCTGCATGCTAATGTGTTAACCAGCGAGCATATGACAGTGTTATGTGAGGTGTAGGTTTTAACAGGACCCAGGCACAGACAAAAACAATGTGCAACAAAAAAGGAGCTTTATTCAAAGCTAAACTACAAAACACAGGAGAACATAAGGAGGGCTACTGAAAACAGTGCCATGTCAAAATGCAAAATCAAAGTACCAAAAACTAGGGAAATAAAGATCAAAAACACAAACCAAACCTGAGGAGGAAGGGAGGACAAAGAAATAAGTGCTCAGAATAGGGTGCACAGCAACACTGAGGACAAGAGGGAGGAACGAAGGATCACAGAAGGAGGAAGACTAATAACAGAAAATTATAATAACAAATGATGAGGGAACAGAATGCTTGCTTTCTCACACTCAGAAACACACTTTGTTCTGCTTGCAGAGTCTTGTACACTGCTTTAGATTTGATGCAATCAGCTGATCTCAGACTCTGTGAGGGTCCTCAGTTATACATCATTGTGTCTAAATGGACTTTCTCTCTCTCTCCTTCATCCTCTCTGTCTACCTCTTCTTCTCCTCTTTTACCCGGCCGACTATCAGCAGGAAGGTTCTCCTTATGAGCCGGGTCCTGCTCAAAGTGTCTTTCTGTTGAAAGGTTCTGTGAAGTACTTTGATTAAAATTGACTTGACTTGATTGATGTGACCAAACAGGTTTATGAAGACTCTACTGCCGGTTTGATGTGTCCCAACAGGTTGTAGAATGTGTGATTCTACAAACACAAGGTGATTGAAACAGCAGCTGTTCACAGGAACCCTGATACAGAGGAGAACAGAAACATGTAAGCCTCTGTCTCATGCTCTCAGACCCCATTCACACTGGGAAAATCAATCCAGCTAGATTCGGGCAGTATCTGGATATATCCTTTTTTCTGAGTGTGAAAACCGCGAATCTGGCTATATCAAGCATGATATCAATCCACCCCTCGGAGACATTTCAGACTTTTCCTCCTGTGGTTCATGTCCACCTCTGTGTAGAAGCAAAGACACACAGTGACCACAGTACACCACTGTGACTTTTATGTGTTTGTGTGTCTCCCCCTACAAAAAGTCATTCCTCATCTCAAAGTTCACAAATCACCACACCAGCTGCCTCTGTGGTCTGATAAAAGAAAGGCCTCCTCTTAACCTCAATAACATGACAACTTAAGCTGCATATAGCTTTTTACTTAATGTGTACACTCTGTGTTGCAGCAGAGAGGGCGTGTAGACACATCAGAAACCAACACCCACAATACCCGAGTCTGTCCCATCATTGGTCCTGAAGCCGTCGTTCACAAGGTATAAAAAGAGCTCTTTCCTCATCCACTCCACCCAACACATCAACCTCGTGCTGGTTCATTTTCTTCTTTGTCGCAGCAACTTTCAACAAAAGCAGCAACCATGTCGCAGCTTGAGAATGCCATAGCCATCCTGTTGCAGACTTTTGATGACTACGCAGGCAAAGAAGGAAAGAAGGACACGCTGACCAAAAGAGAAGTCAAGACTCTGTTGGAGAAGGAGCTGCTGCTGCAGGTACTGACACTGTGCTTATATTACACATTCCATTTTTAACTTTATCTTCCACACCATACATATTTTCATAGCATTTGATTTTTGGACACTAAGACTTTTTCATGTATTAATGAATTCTGAGAAAACCTTATCAAGTCTCAACTCATCATGAACTCAAACTTATTATGTGCACTTTCTTCTGTCTCTATAGGAAGCAAAGAACCCAGGTGAGGTGGACAAGCTCATGAAAAAACTGGATCTGGACGGTGACTCCGAGGTGGACTTCAATGAGTTTATGACGCTGGTGGGTTGTCTGGCCTGTGCCATCCATTTCTCTACGATTTGAGCAGAGAACGACCGTCTCCGGGTGTGGGTTCCATCGGCACCAAGAAATAAAACATCAAAATTCAGAATGTAATGTTTTTTTAACCACTTAATAAAGTGATGTATCTACCAATGCATGGCTGTGTAGTGTTGAATGTAAAATCACTTTTTTGTAGCACAGATTTAAAAATCTTATGGCTAGTTTTATTACTTTTCCAGGGTTCTTCATAGTAAATGGCAGCAAAAACTGTTAAAGAATCTCAGGCGAGGAGGAGACCAGGAAGTAAGTGTGAAGAGGCTGTGTGCTCTCCACATGCTGCCACACGAGTAGGTTGTGTTATGTTATCTGATCCTTTGTTTTCAAAATGCTGCTTATACTTGAGTTTATTTATTTTATTCCAACTAGGTTGCATATAAATGTATTTCTTTACAAAGGTGAGATGATATAGAGCAGCATTCCCCTCATCCTCTAATGGAAGCATGAATATGTAAGACGATTGTTTTCCTTTGTTCAGTTAAGCTGGTGTGGGTCTTTAGCATCCTAAATTAAAATGCTTTTGTTTATATTTTCAGCCATTTGATGTTGTGGGGAAATAAATAAGGCATCTGTACTGATATGCATTAAAAAACTCAATAGACAGACTCAATATCAACACAGTGACAAGTTTCAAGAGCCTTGACGTGACTTTTTAACGCTCCAAAAAGGGACTTGTTTTTTTGTGTGGCTGCTGCTGTTGCACATCAGACACAAAGCCACCGCTCTGACCGCTTGCTCCAGATGGTCTTTAGAGATACACCATTGATCACCTAAGGCATCGCAGAGTCAACTGGGGCATCATGCTGCCTCTTCATCCAGCTCCATGGTTCTTCCTGTCTTCAGGTCAGGTCATGGATTTATCATAGCTGGGATAGTTAATTACAGTTTTTCTCAATTGTTTACACACAAATTCTGGTACTTGAGACACAATGACCACAACATGTAACTCATTTACCAACCCCCTGAACCAATTCTGCTAAACTACGAGCACAGTTCCTGCTTTACACTCAAATTGCAGTTCTAAAACACACATTTTTTCAAAACAGTACACACAAGTCTCTGCTTCTCATGCAGAACATATCTTGTTTCACAAGGAACACACTGCCATTCAAATATGCACACTGACTCATCACAAGGGCAAACACCCATCACACAGTTTTACAATCAGCAATCAGAGCTTTAGCATAAAAGGGCAACAGATGAGCTCTTCTGTTTTGGAGCAATGGATTGGTATATGTACTCTCACTAGAAAATGGCAGTACTGCATATCAATACAGTACTCAATGAGTACAGTAGTACAGTAGCTACCCTTGGCCCCTACAACACCGCCCATCTGATCACATTCCTGGACACCCTACACAACACACTCATTCCACCAGATCAGGTAGATGGCCCAGAGCAGCTCAGGTACGTTGTCATTTGGAACAACGTAAGTTTCCACAGGGCTGCTCTGGTTCGTAACTGGTTCACTGCCCACGCACACTTTTTAGTTGTGTATCTGCCTCCATATTCTCCATTCCTCAAGCCTATTGAGGATTTTTTTTCTGCCTGGAGATGGAAAGTGTATGACCGTAATCCACAAATGTGCATACCTCTTCTCCAAGCTATGGAGGATGCATGTGGAGATATGGCAGCTGATGCTTTTCATGGCTGGATTCGCCATGCTAGGCGATTTTTTTAGAATGTAATGTTTCATTTTGCAGGAGAATTGAGGCGTTTTACCCATTGTGTGTGTTATTTTGGATTTGTGTGTAGAGTTCTGAGAATATGAGGCATGGTTCCAGAAAATGTGTGTAAACAATTAAGAAAAACTGTAATAGTTTTAGAAATTGTGCTGTAAGAATCATTGTTAGTGTTTAAGCATTCAGAAAAAACTGTAATATTGAAAGTCAAAGCTGATAATTACATTATGAAAACATAAAAGTAATGAAGCAGTTAAAGTAGTTACTTGTGGCTAGCTTGCTGAGCAGATGCAGCTCATGAGCGAGCGGTCAGAGCGGTGGCTTTGTGTCTGATGCAACAGCAGCAGATACACAAAAACTACGTCTCCTCTTCACAAACAGTCTTGCAGGCGTTGAGGTACAAGCAGGGCTGAATTGGCAGGTGACCATAAGTGTACACCGCTAAAAGGAAAGCACTGCCAGATCAGAAGGTTGAAGCGATCCAAGCAGCTTCATGGCTTCCAATGAATAGGTGACTGTCTGCCAGCTGTCAGCGTGACAACAGGAAACAATAATCACAGGACCAAACAGGTTTATGAAGACGCGCTCTACAACCAGTTCTCTTTTTTCTGTCTCTGTAGGAAAGTTCGAAACCAGAAAAGGTGAATAAAATCTTTTTCAAGCTGGATAACAATGCAGACGGAGAGGTGGACTTCAATGAGTTTATGAGAATGGTGACTGTTTTTACAGCAGTGTTGTATGAATGCCAATCCAAATAGAAATAAAAGATAAAATCCAGTCAATATCTTTTTTCTGACCACTTAATAAAGTGATGTATCTACTAATGCATGGCTGTGTAGTGTTGAATATAAAGTCTTATAAACATAGTGTTCTGTATGAAATGCTCAGGTTTTGTAGCACAGATTAAAGCATGAGCAGCTGCACAAAAACTACGTCACCTCTTCACAAACAGTCTTGCAGGTGTGCTTTTCATCCAGTATCCAGTAGTACACTTTTTTTCCCCAGCTGGTCCAGTTGTGTAATTCCTGCCTTGCACTGCCCTCTAGTGGCAGATCAACTCTCCTTCTGCAGTCATTCTGTTCAGCACTTTTTCAGTGGAGTAGAGGCTCCACAGTTTTAGCACCACATCCTGATTCTTCACCCCTCTTGTCTTTGTGGCCGTGGCTGGTTTACAGGCTGAGTGAGGCCTCGTAGTGCTCTTTGTGAAACGGGGCTGGCCTGTAATCGGCTTGCAAGGTCATTAAGCTCAGACTCTCCTCTCCCCCTCTCTCCCCGTTCATGGCATTATGGAGGCTTATTGGAATTAGTCGTCCACAGTGGAGGAGGATGTGGTTCTGGAGTCTGGAGGCACAGGTGGGAAGAAAAAGTGTGTTATTTAAATATTTTAACATGTTTATGTTTTTGTTTACATCTCTCATCACACATTTATTACTGCAATATTAACTCAAACATATATTTCAATTGTGCATAGTCAGGTCAGATTATGTTGAATTACTTGTCATATTTTCAATATTTTGGAATAATTTGCCATTATTCTTTGTACTGCTGTTCATGAGTGGCTTTCACACAATGGCCCTATAGGCTGAATCCAGGAGTCAACAAAAACCAGGGATGAGGGATGAGAATTTGACAGTTTCTTCTGTCCGCACGCAGCAGTTCCAGGTCAGCCCTGTCTGGGAGAACTGTGTCAGGATAGGCCTGACAGCAGCTCCCGCAGGCGGCACCATCAGGCGCGCTGGTCCCTCAGTGAGCAGAAAAGGAGGGGTGTGCATAAAATCCTGTTATATTAAGAAATGCTTCCCCAGTGTCCCAGTAACATTAAAGCAGAAATGACAATGAAACCTTAAAATCAAGCAGAATGCATACAATTTATCTGTTAACTGTGTGTCTGTGTTGGATATCACAACACAAATTAAAAAAAAATTCTGCAGCCAGCCACCAGGGGGCGCGCCAGGCACAACAAATTCCAACAACTCCACATATAATTTTTTCTTTATAGATGGTTAGTGCCATTGAAGGTAGTTATTAACGTGCAGTGTTGTTTTCCTGACAACTATGATCCAGATCCTGCACATACTGATGACATCAGAACTTAAGTGACAGTAAATAACATCCTTTTTACTGTATGAGATGACCTCTGGTTAGACCAACAGAAAAAAAAAGGCTGTAGTGATTTATCCCTTAACAACACTAGCTTACTAGGTCTCCCACTCCTGCAAGAAAGAGCTTAACTATGCTGACACAAGGAAGGTCATTACCCTAACCCTAACTGGGAGACCAGTGATTGGCTGGGACTGATAACTGCAGGACTGCTGTGAGTGAAGTTCAGGTGAAGCCCTTCCATAATCTTTCTCAGTAGGACAGAGGAGGATAAAAAAGCATTTTGACATGTTATCATGTTTAATGCCGATTACCTCCTCACAGTTAAAGAACCTCAGAAGGTGGTAGTCAATTAGTTAGAGCCAATAAAACCTCATCTGAAGCAGAAACCTGACCGAGGCTTTCAGCACACACTCTACACATGACTCAGGTAGATGGATTATTAGTAAATACTGTAAACATAAATCACTGAATCAAGATCTTTCACACAATATACTGCCAACAACCTTTGGTTGAAGCTCAAATGTAAAAGAATTAATCATCTAGGTGATTTAATCACTGAAACTAAATAGAGAGATGTGCTGTCTTTGACCACTGCACCTAAAACTCCTACACTTCTTTTATCTGACCTCACATGCAGAGCCGTTGCTTGACACTATAGGGGGCCTACAGGCTACAAGATTCTATAGAAATGCCGCCCCAAACACAAAGACATTTACAGTGATGATTATATAAGAAACCTTTTTATTTAAATAATGTGTGAACACACATGGAAATATTATCTTAAGGAAACATAAAAAAACTGTACAACACAATCAAAATATATCATAGAAATATGTACTCTCTGAAGACTGTCCACAGTGGTGGAAAGTAACTAAGTAGTTGTACTTTCTTACTGTACTTAAGTAATTTTTCATGTATTTTTTATGTATCCCCCAAGTTAAAAAAACAATCCTTGAGTTCAGTTGCCTCAATTTAAACTCTTGGAAATTAAAAGTAAGTACTTAAGACTTTGGTTAAGTAGGATCATTGATGTAGCACATCTACTTTTACTTGAGTATATATTTTGCTGGGTAATTGTACTTTCACTTAAGTACTAAACATCAGTACTTCCACCACCACTGACAACACAAGATGACTAGTATTGTTATTATTAAGTTTGTCCATAGTGCAGGATCATCAGTGAGAACTGGACACCTTGGAACCTTCCTTTGTTACCAAGTCAGGTGCTGGAGGAGCAGAGGAAGGAGTGGAGGCTCTCAGGTGTTGGACTGCTGCTGGGACGTCCTCTGGAGTTTCCTCACAGGGCTCCACATGACCACGTGTGGTATAAGACCATAATGATCAGCCTGATAATTAACACTGTAAATAATCCAGATTATTCATAATGCACATACTTTCATCTGTTTAAGCACAGCACCTGATGAAAAACATAATTTAAAAAAGCCATAAAATAACACAACTATATGACAATAATTAACTAGCTTGTCATTTACACCTGAGCATTAATAAACACTAAATTTACTAAATATATACATTAGTTTTTCCTGCTGTGGTTTAGAGGTCATTAACTCTAACAGTAAGTTGTAACAGCAGCACTTAGCTTAATGCTGAACCTGCGAACGAGACAAAACAAGCTAAAGTAGCATTAGCATAGCAGCTACACACTGTTGCTGCATGAGCTAACAAGCTACTTTACAGCTTCATTTACGTTTTTATATACATTAACGTTTTATATCTGTTATGTGGCTATGAGACCAGCTGAAGAAATGATGAGAAGGTGGGTCTAATCAAATCAATTTATTAATGCAATCAAACAACATAAATTTGCCCACCTCCACTACCCCACTTCCAAAGAACGGCCGCCCGGAATGAAAGAAAAGTCCACCCCACACTTTATGAACACTGCAACTGTGATTCCACCACACACGTGAGTAAGGCACTGCAATTGTGTTTCACTGCACACGTGAGTATTTAGACACTGCAACCGTGTTTCACTGCACACGCCTGGCAGGTCGTATGGAAGTAGGGTAGGTACGGATTAAGGGGAAAACAAAAAAACGAAATAACAATAAACAAATTAATAAAAAAAAAAAAAGAAAGAAAGAAAAACTAGTCCGCCCCAAAGGCACCTCCCAGTTCTTTTGTGCCACACACCGGCTCACTTGCCGGGCGGACTAGACAAAGAGAAGAAACCGACAATTTGCATGCTATGGCAAGAGCAGCGATGCCCATCAACCCGACGCTCTGCAACAAAACAAATACTTTCTTTTAAAACCTCTTTACACTTTATTAAATCATGCTTAAAATACCTGCAATATAATTAATAATCCTTAAAATACCTGGCATCTGCGTGACCAAACTACTTGTGAATACCGTCTACTTCTTTGCCTGAACATCCATCTGTAATGTATAAAACAAAGTCAATCAACCACCCGTCAAATACTTTAAAACAAAAAGGTAGGCTACAGCCAACCCGCATACCTGTATGGCCTCCCTGCACGCCAGTGTGGAGCAAGGTGTGCACCTGCCTTACTCCACCGGGCGGAACCAAACCCCAACACCTTTGTTCCCCCGTACAAGGAGCCCTATATATGCGGGTCGACTTACCCTCCCCTTTTTCCCGACCTGAGGCAAATAGCACCCGCTACATATCACCCCCAGCAAACGCATCGGCGCCCCGACGATGCACCAGTACAAAAACAAAAACCCAAAACTACAAACAGACAAAACAATTATACTGATACATCACCAGGCCTCGTAGAAACTGGCAAATGATGAGGGTTAGAGTGCTTCCCAGCATTACTTCGGGTGGACCTACGTGGAGCCTCGGCTACTGCAGAGGATCTTTGTCCCATATTCTCTTCTTCCCCCATAGACACCTCTGCCTCTGAATCAGATTGCACCACTGACTCCCCACCACATAGTTCCCATCCTGGAGTCTCTAAGGAATTACCATCTTCCTCACTGTTCCCTTCCTGTGTCTGCTCTTCCGCTACCTCCTCCTCCGCGTTCAACCTCACTCCATCCACAGGTACTTCCCTCAACTCGGTCCTGTGCACTTGCTGCACTGGGCCCTCCTGAGCTGCAGGCACAATGGAATACACCACACCACGCTCTGGGGGGCACTGTACCACCCTGTAGGGGATGGAGTCCCAATAATCCTGGATCTTATTCTTACCCCTCACCCGATGGTTTCGAACGTACACCAGATCACCCTCTGCCAAATGCGACTCCCTTATCTGGCCCTCCTGCCTCTGATCTCGGCACTGTCTCTGCACCACTAAACGCTGCCTTACATGCTCATATGCCTCCTCCAATAACTCTTGATGTTTTTGTACCCAATCCTCTAACTGGTACTCTTCGCTCTCCTCCGCCCCTGCACCCAACAAAAAATCTAAAGGCAACCGGGGCTCACGACCAAACATCAGGAAGTAGGGGGTCCTACCTGTCGATTGATGCACAGTGGTATTGTAAGCATAGGTCACCTGAGGGAGATGCTGGGGCCAACACCTCTTCTGATCTGGGGGCAGTGTGCGCAGCAAATCATGTAAAGTACGATTAAACCGCTCACACTGACCATTTCCTTGTGGATGATATGGGGTCGTGCGACTCTTCCTCACCTTATAGAGCTTACATAACTGTCGCATCAGATTACTCTCAAAATTTCTTCCCTGATCTGAGTGAATGCGGTCAGGAGGTCCAAACAGATTAAACCAGTTCTTCACTAAAACATTTGCCACAGTGCTAGCCCGCTGATCTTTAGTAGGGATGGCCTGGGTATATTTTGAAAAAACATCTGTCATAATAAGCACATTTTCCCGCCCATCTGAAGCTGACTCTAAAACAGTGAAGTCAATTGCCAAGATCTCATGAGGGCGAGATGCTTGCAGACTCCCCATAAAAGGTTTAACTTTAGGCTGGACTGCCTTTGCCAACACACACCTCCCACACCTACGACACCACTTCTCCACATCTTTATACATATTTGGCCAATAACAGCGGGAGCGCACTAGCTGCAATGTGCGCTCCACCCCCTGATGCCCATGATTGTCATGAAGCTGGGTTAAAACATCCTTCTGTAAGCACTGCGGTAGCACAAGTTGATAAACCTGTCCACCCCCATCAGGAGGATTAATCCTACGGTACAGTACCCCATTCTCCTCTGAAAGGCGCCCCCACTGACGAGAAAGCTCCTTGGTCTCTGGACCAAATCTCTCCCTCTGCCTCAGGTCAGGAGATTGTCCTTTCCTCCAACAGGTCAGAAGAGGGCCAATTACTGGATCCTGTTCCTGCAGAATGACTAGATTCTCTTTTGAACAGCCTGGAAGAACAGAGATGTCAGACTGTACA
Source organism: Parambassis ranga (assembly GCF_900634625.1). NCBI lineage: Eukaryota > Metazoa > Chordata > Actinopteri > Ambassidae > Parambassis > Parambassis ranga. Next base: position 4,115,761 of record NC_041038.1, read on the forward strand.
CACAAATTTTCCTGCATTTTTATCATGTCCTGTTCAGCCTCCCCAACTGTACTAACTTCTTTATACTGACGAGAGAGAGCATCTGCATTTCTATTCCGATTCCCTGGACGGTATTTTAAAGTCAGATTGAATGGAGCTAATTGAGCTGCCCACCGTTGCTCTACTGCACCCAGTTTTGCTGTGTCCAGGTGCCGCAGGGGATTATTATCAGTATACACAGTACATGAGCTACCTAGCAAGTACTCCCTAAACTTTTCTGACACTGCCCATTTAAGCCCCAGAAACTCCAATTTCATGGAGCTATAATTGTGCATGTTCTTTTCCGTAGGTTTGAGTGCCCTGCTAGCATATGCGACTGGTCTAAGTTTCCCTCCATGTTCCTGCGAAAGCACTGCCCCTAAGCCAGCATGGCTCGCATCAATCTCAAGCACAAATGGTCTCTGAAAATCTGCGTAAGCCAGCACTGGTGCCGAGATCAAAGATTTTTGCAAACCCCGCTATGAAGCGTCTGTAGTAACTTGCAAATCCCAAAAAGGCTCTAAGCTCAGCCAGGTTTGTGGGTGTTCGCTACTCTCTTACCACCGACACCTTGTCTGGATCGGTTGCGATGCCAGCAGCAGACACAACATGGCCCAAATACTTCACCTGTTTTTGAAAAAAACTACACTTTGAAAACTTAGCTTTTAACCCCTGCTTTTGCAGCCGAGAAAAGACTTCCTCTAGCCTTTCCAAGTGCTGCTGAATAGAGGAGGAGAACACAATCACATCATCAAGGTAAAGTAACACAGACTGATATCGATAATCCCCAAACATACGCTCCATGAGGCGCTGAAACGTGCTGGGTGCATTACACAGTCCAAATGGCATTCTATTAAACTCAAAGAGCCCAAATGGAGTGCAAAATGCTGTCTTGGCCCTGTCTTTCTCTGCCACCTTCACTTGATTATAGCCACTTGCTAAATCTAGAGTGGAAAACCACTTAGCTCCTACGAGCCCATCCAATGATTCTTCCATCCTGGGTAGAGGAAAAGCATCCTTCCGGGTTTTGGCATTTAAACGGCAACAGTCTACACACAATCTGATCCCACCATCTTTCTTTTGAACAATTACAATGGGAGAGGCATATGGGCTACTACTCTCTCTAATGACGTGACTGTCCAACAGCTGCTTAATATGGGCTCTCACCAGATCATACTGAGATGGGTGAATGCGACGATACGGCTGACGAATTGGGATGTCATCAAGCAGGGGAATCTCATGCTGGAGTAAATCAGTGCAGCCCAAATCAGTTTCATCCCTTGCAAATAATGACTGATATTTCCTAAGCAATGCAGCTGCTTGTTCTTGCTCCAACTCATCCAATCCCTCAAAAAAAGGTAGATCCCATCCCCCCACACTGGTCGCCTCAACCCCTGAAGGGGACACAACAGCTGTAAATTCATTACTGCTAGCATCCCTACAAACTTTCGCATGAGATGGCTGATCTAACACCACCGGAGCCACAGTAACTGCAGCTATCACTCTACGTGGAGTCAAATTTACATCAGAGTAACCGACATTGGTGACAGGTACATATGCCTCTCCTGCCTCAGACACTACTACAGCAGGTGATATCAATAACCCCTCTGGAAGCTCCCCTTCTTCAGGGCCTAATGGTTCAATTAACACCTCCATATGCTGCATAGAGGGAACCTTAGGACATGTTACAGGGACCATAGTTAATGTACCTGCGACTACACAAATTGAGCTCTTACCTTTAACCCTTACTTTGAACGGCTCTGGGGAGTTGATTAAGAGCTCCTCTGCATGGCAATGTCTGAGTGCTCGTCTCCATTCAGGGGCTTCTGTTATGCTAGGATCATCAAAGAGGCCTGGTCCATACTGCACAAACAGCTCATAATAAAACCCCTTTATCACATTCATTCCCAATACACCAGGAGTTTGCATCTTTCTCTGCAACATATGTGGGTCTTCTGGATCCTTCACAACCAGAACTCCTTTGCGTGGAACACATTTACCTAAAATAGTGATAGCCAGCTCCAGATAACCCAAATATGGCAATTTAAGACCATTGCCCGCTCTCAGATCTAGCCATGCACACTCACGCAGCTGGGAGTCTGTGAGATGGCCAAAATGTTCCTTAAAAAAACTCTCAGTGATTGTTGTCACCATAGAGCCTGTATCCAATAATGATGGAACCACTACCCCTCCCATCCCTACTTCTACAACGGGACACCTGCCCATAAGAGCAGCTGTAACCACTGGGTCAGGCTCTAGATCGAGCTCTTCCCTTAGATGTGTGTGGCTCTCTTCACTTGCAGACTCCTTTTTTTCCAGACATACTGCTGCCTGCTCAGGTGCAGTAGATTTAGGTAAAGGGGCTGTACAGTAGCGGGCTATGTGGCCCCTCTGATCACAGCGGAAACATCTAGGTTTACCATCAAAGTTTTTCTTGACTTTAACTGGAGGCTGAGCCCCAGACTCCCGGCTCTGAGGTTGCAGGGCTTTCATCAGTAAATCTAACTGTCTCTGCTGAGCTTCAATGAGAGCTTTCAGTTCAGAGTAAGAACTATGATCTACCAGTTCATTAGGTACTTTTGCCAAAACTTCACTGGAGGAAAATGGTGGGACACTCTCCTTTTGTCTAAAGGTCTGCCCAACACATTGTGATGTCCACTGAACAGCTTCCCTACGGGCATCACGGATAGTCCACTGGGGGTTTAAACGTACTTTATCCCTAAGTCTTGAGCTCAGACTCTGATCTCGAACACCCTCACAAAACTGATCCCGCAGATTCCTTTCAGAACCTAGCTTAACTTGTTCGTCTGCCTCTACAATCTGATCCATTAAGGACATTAGGGCATGAGAATAGTCTAGCAAAGATTCTCCTTCCCGTTGTTTACGATTAAAAAACCTACGTTGAAGGGAAATAACCGAATGTGAACATCCATATACTTCCCTCAAAATTTTAAATATCCCATTTACAGTGTCTCTTTCTTGTTTTGGCAGATATTTAACTTCAATACGTGCTGCCCCTTCTAGATGGTTATACACGCAATCAACTTTTTCTTTTTCAGTGGATTTCACTTGTATATAGCCTTCGATCAGTTCAATCCATTCCTCCAATGTAGGAGAGTCTGCTCGATCCAAGTTACCTGAGAACTTTGGCACTTTTTCACTCTGTTGGATATAGATCACCTGCTTCCCCCCTTCAGTCCTCGCAGGAGTCTCAGTCGAATCTGCATTGTCCATGACACTGTGGGAGGTTCCAGCTGGAGATGCTGCCGCCTGAAGTCTCTGCAGCTGCTGCTCTAGTTCTTGCATGCGCTGCTCCATTCTTTCCCTAGAGGTTTCCTCCATCATCCAGCCGACTTGGGAAAAGGCCGCTAGCTTCGGGACTCTCCCAGACGCTTACTCCTGGCCCACCGCTGCTCTTGCCTTTCACACAAACGCACAAAAAAAAAAATCTGTTCCCCCAAAATGTACCACCACTATCAAGCTGATCCTGCCAACAACGCCAAATGTTATGTGGCTATGAGACCAGCTGAAGAAATGATGAGAAGGTGGGTCTAATCAAATCAATTTATTAATGCAATCAAACAACATAAATTTGCCCACCTCCACTACCCCACTTCCAAAGAACGGCCGCCCGGAATGAAAGAAAAGTCCACCCCACACTTTATGAACACTGCAACTGTGATTCCACCACACACGTGAGTAAGGCACTGCAATTTAGTGTTGGGAGGTTCGACTCTTCTTACTGACTCAAATCAGTTACTCTCGAACCCTCACGTGAACGAATCTTATTGTGAGTCATTTCGTTCATTTCGTTCATTTTTACAGCCGGTGGCGCCGTGTCCCTCTGTAGTATAGTGCCGCGCATTGATATGGGACAAAGTATAATAAGTATAACTACCACAAGCAATTCAAAGCATGTGAAAACATAAGAGGGCAAATACACACCACGGTACAGTGACTTCTGTCCTGCATCCTCCCTGCCAGTGTTGTTCAACAGTGCCACAGTGACTAGGTAGCTGTCACGTGACAAATGAACGAGAGTGTACTGCTTCACACACACATGAGCTGTGAACGAGAACGAATCTGTGCAGCCTGTGGAGCTTGTCACGTGACAAATGAACGATGAACGAGAACGAGGAGGAGAACGAATCTACAGCTCTGATCCGTGCAGCCTGAGCAGCCTATCACGTGACAAATGAACGATGAGCGAGAACGAGGAGGAGAACGAATCTACAGCTCTGATCCGTGCAGCCTGAGCAGCCTTGGTTACATATGATTTCATGACTGGATAATGTACTATTATATTTATTATTTAATGGCAGATTATAACACAAAACATGATGTCATTTTAGAAAGCATTTATTTACAAACACACTTTACATTATATACACAATAACACTACACATCAACAACAAGCAAAGACCATTAATTATAATTTCATGAATACATAGCGTTTGCCTGGTGTCACGTGACAAATTGAGGAGCGTCAGATATCAGACATTCATTTCCTTGTTTGTTTCTGAGTCCACAGCCCCGCAGCTGAGCTTCAGCTCTCGCGTGACAAATGAGCAATCCGGAACGATTCGTATGAACGATTCGTATGAACGATCTGTGAACGAGTCGCAAGTTCCTTTGCTGATCATTTGCTGCTGGCCAATTGGCACACAGCCTGAGTGGCTTGGCCGTCACGTGACAACAGAACGAAGATCCGGGGGCTACCGCGACTCAGGAACGAATCATATCTGTTTCCTGTCCTGCCAACTGAGCTTTATGCGGCTGCCTGCCATGTAGCGAAAGAACGAATCACTCACTGAGGGGACTCGTTACCCCGATTCATATAAAAGATTCGTTCATATCGAACGAATCGTTCACGAGCAACACATCACTACTGCAATTGTGTTTCACTGCACACGTGAGTATTTAGACACTGCAACCGTGTTTCACTGCACACGCCTGGCAGGTCGTATGGAAGTAGGGTAGGTACGGATTAAGGGGAAAACAAAAAAAACGAAATAACAATAAACAAATTAATAAAAAAAAAAAAAGAAAGAAAGAAAAACTAGTCCGCCCCAAAGGCACCTCCCAGTTCTTTTGTGCCACACACCGGCTCACTTGCCGGGCGGACTAGACAAAGAAAAGAAACCGACAATTTGCATGCTATGACAAGAGCAGCGATGCCCATCAACCCGACGCTCTGCAACAAAACAAATACTTTCTTTTAAAACCTCTTTACACTTTATTAAATCATGCTTAAAATACCTGCAATATAATTAATAATCCTTAAAATACCTGGCATCTGCGTGACCAAACTACTTGTGAATACCGTCTACTTCTTTGCCTGAACATCCATCTGTAATGTATAAAACAAAGTCAATCAACCACCCGTCAAATACTTTAAAACAAAAAGGTAGGCTACAGCCAACCCGCATACCTGTATGGCCTCCCTGCACGCCAGTGTGGAGCAAGGTGTGCACCTGCCTTACTCCACCGGGCGGAACCAAACCCCAACACCTTTGTTCCCCCGTACAAGGAGCCCTATATATGCGGGTCGACTTACCCTCCCCTTTTTCCCGACCTGAGGCAAATAGCACCCGCTACATATCACGTCATTATATTGACGTTTGTAACTCATTTAGCAGACGTTTGTACGCAGAGCGACTCACAGTGAACATTCAGGCTGCAGTATGAAGGAGGCTGTAGTGACGTGTGGCGCTGCGTCTCTAAAAGTGTTTTGATACAATGTGAAAAAAGACAAACAGTGGTGGAGTAAGATGAGGCTCAGCTGTGTCATAGACTCTTACCTAGGGCCCCTCTCATGCCCTAGGCAATTGCCTGGTTTGCTTACCGTGTTGCGACGGCTCTGCTCACATGTGAGCAGATTCCAGAGTGGTGAAAGCAGAACCACTGTGGAGCTTAGTGAGATGGTGAGACAGTGAGAAAGGAGATGGTTGCTACTGGAAGGAGATCAGTGATGGATGTAAGTACTAGAAGAATGCTGCCACCAGCACGTGATCGTTTCTTATGTAATGTTAGGTCCAGCCCGAGGAGAGTCAGTAGATAAAGTAGGAGGAGCTACAGGGGTGAAGCCACAGGCTCGTGGGTGGACAGACACAGACAGCCCCATGCAGCTAAGAAGCCACACACAAGCAGCCTGAACACAGAAAGAAGAAGATGAGGGCCAGTCCCCTGTTGTGATGAAGGAGTCAGGAGACGATACATCCCATGGGAATTTATGGATATGATAAAGCTAGCAGGAAGACTCCATCTGTCAGCCTCCACTGACAGATCGAGCACACAAGTGAAGAGTAAAGCTGGAGGAAAACACAGCTGGACTCACACTGGCCTTGGGAGACATTAAGGCTCTGTCAATGTAAATAAGGCGAATAAGAGAGGAAATCATTAAAGGAGCAGATCTGCAACCTGTGATTCAAGGCAACAGTGTGGATGACGTGGGACTGAACTGAACCGCTCACACACCCAGTTGAGATCCAAGTGAGGCAGAAAACAACTGTTATGCTCAGTGTACACCTAATGGACTCAGTATTGGTTTCCCTGAAGAACCTGGTGCATCAATGATGAGGGAGGAATGGAACCCTGGGTGGTGAAACAAGCAGGGGTACTGAATGAACCAGTTGTGGAAAGTTTTTTGATTTTTTTTTTTTTTCGTGAGAGGCGGGGGTGCACCACTGACTGGTTGCCAGTCAAAAAAACAGCCGGCCACACCCACACCAACAGCCAGAGTCCTCACTTAACCTAGCATGCAGGTCTTTGGAATGTAGAAGGAAGGTGGAGCACCCGAAGAAAACCCACGCAGGCTGTGAGGCAAACAGAGCTAACCACATCACCACGACCACGGTAACTGATCAGTGCCAACATGGTGGTGTAAATATATGCTGTTAACAAAAGAAAACAACATTGATTCTGCAAATATCACTGAGACAAAGAGTGAATACATGTTTGACATTTACTTCCAGGCCTGCTTACCCTTCTTTATGGCCTACACAAACACAACTAATAAATAGTGTGAACGTCTACACAGAGACACTGCTTTACTCATGGGGAAGAAACAATATTTAATGTATATGTATGCCAGTCCTGCCAACCTGCATGCTAATGTGTTAACCAGCGAGCATATGACAGTGTTATGTGAGGTGTAGGTTTTAACAGGACCCAGGCACAGACAAAAACAATGTGCAACAAAAAAGGAGCTTTATTCAAAGCTAAACTACAAAACACAGGAGAACATAAGGAGGGCTACTGAAAACAGTGCCATGTCAAAATGCAAAATCAAAGTACCAAAAACTAGGGAAATAAAGATCAAAAACACAAACCAAACCTGAGGAGGAAGGGAGGACAAAGAAATAAGTGCTCAGAATAGGGTGCACAGCAACACTGAGGACAAGAGGGAGGAACGAAGGATCACAGAAGGAGGAAGACTAATAACAGAAAATTATAATAACAAATGATGAGGGAACAGAATGCTTGCTTTCTCACACTCAGAAACACACTTTGTTCTGCTTGCAGAGTCTTGTACACTGCTTTAGATTTGATGCAATCAGCTGATCTCAGACTCTGTGAGGGTCCTCAGTTATACATCATTGTGTCTAAATGGACTTTCTCTCTCTCTCCTTCATCCTCTCTGTCTACCTCTTCTTCTCCTCTTTTACCCGGCCGACTATCAGCAGGAAGGTTCTCCTTATGAGCTGGGTCCTGCTCAAAGTGTCTTTCTGTTGAAAGGTTTCTGTGAAGTACTTTGATTAAAATTGACTTGACTTGATTGATGTGACCAAACAGGTTTATGAAGACTCTACTGCCGGTTTGATGTGTCCCAACAGGTTGTAGAATGTGTGATTCTACAAACACAAGGTGATTGAAACAGCAGCTGTTCACAGGAACCCTGATACAGAGGAGAACAGAAACATGTAAGCCTCTGTCTCATGCTCTCAGACCCCATTCACACTGGGAAAATCAATCCAGCTAGATTCGGGCAGTATCTGGATATATCCTTTTTTCTGAGTGTGAAAACCGCGAATCTGGCTATATCAAGCATGATATCAATCCACCCCTCGGAGACATTTCAGACTTTTCCTCCTGTGGTTCATGTCCACCTCTGTGTAGAAGCAAAGACACACAGTGACCACAGTACACCACTGTGACTTTTATGTGTTTGTGTGTCTCCCCCTACAAAAAGTCATTCCTCATCTCAAAGTTCACAAATCACCACACCAGCTGCCTCTGTGGTCTGATAAAAGAAAGGCCTCCTCTTAACCTCAATAACATGACAACTTAAGCTGCATATAGCTTTTTACTTAATGTGTACACTCTGTGTTGCAGCAGAGAGGGCGTGTAGACACATCAGAAACCAACACCCACAATACCCGAGTCTGTCCCATCATTGGTCCTGAAGCCGTCGTTCACAAGGTATAAAAAGAGCTCTTTCCTCATCCACTCCACCCAACACATCAACCTCGTGCTGGTTCATTTTCTTCTTTGTCGCAGCAACTTTCAACAAAAGCAGCAACCATGTCGCAGCTTCAGAATGCCATAGCCATCCTGTTCCAGACTTTTAATGACTACGCACGCAAAGAAGGAAAGAAGGACATGCTGAACAAAGGAGAAGTCAAGACTCTGTTGGAGAAGGAGCTGCCCGGTCTGCTGCAGGTACTGACACTGTGCTCAGATGAAGGGATCAGCCCCATTTTTAACTTTAACTTCCACACCACACATATTTTCACAGCATTTGACTTTTGGACATTATGATTATGATGTATTAATGGATTCTGAGAAAACCTTATCAAGTCTCAACTCATCATGAACTCAAACTTATTATGTGCACTTTCTTCTGTCTCTATAGGCAGCAAAGAACCCAGGTGAGGTGGACAAGTTCATAAAAAGCCTGGATTTCAACGGTGACTCCGAGGTGGACTTCAGTGAGTTTATGGAGCTGGTGGCCCGTGTGGCCTGTATCATCCATTTCTCTAAGATTTGAGCAGAGAACGACCGTCTCCGGGTGTGGGTTCCATTGGCACCAAGAAATAAAACATCAAAATTCAGAATGTAATGTTTTTTTTTAACCACTTAATAAAGTGATGTATCTACCAATGCATGGCTGTGTAGTGTTGAATGTAAAATCACTTTTTTGTAGCACAGATTTAAAAATCTTATGGCTAGTTTTATTACTTTTCCAGGGTTCTTCATAGTAAATGGCAGCAAAAACTGTTAAAGAATCTCAGGCGAGGAGGAGACCAGGAAGTAAGTGTGAAGAGGCTGTGTGCTCTCCACATGCTGCCACACGAGTAGGTTGTGTTATGTTATCTGATCCTTTGTTTTCAAAATGCTGCTTATACTTGAGTTTATTTATTTTATTCCAACTAGGTTGCATATAAATGTATTTCTTTACAAAGGTGAGATGATATAGAGCAGCATTCCCCTCATCCTCTAATGGAAGCATGAATATGTAAGACGATTGTTTTCCTTTGTTCAGTTAAGCTGGTGTGGGTCTTTAGCATCCTAAATTAAAATGCTTTTGTTTATATTTTCAGCCATTTGATGTTGTGGGGAAATAAATAAGGCATCTGTACTGATATGCATTAAAAAACTCAATAGACAGACTCAATATCAACACAGTGACAAGTTTCAAGAGCCTTGACGTGACTTTTTAACGCTCCAAAAAGGGACTTGTTTTTTTGTGTGGCTGCTGCTGTTGCACATCAGACACAAAGCCACCGCTCTGACCGCTTGCTCCAGATGGTCTTTAGAGATACACCATTGATCACCTAAGGCATCGCAGAGTCAACTGGGGCATCATGCTGCCTCTTCATCCAGCTCCATGGTTCTTCCTGTCTTCAGGTCAGGTCATGGATTTATCATCAGCTGGGATAGTTAATTACAGTTTTTCTCAATTGTTTACACACAAATTCTGGTACTTGAGACACAATGACCACAACATGTAACTCATTTACCAACCCCCTGAACCAATTCTGCTAAACTACGAGCACAGTTTTCCTGCTTTACACTCAAATTGCAGTTCTAAAACACACATTTTGCAAAACAGTACACACAAGTCTCTGCTTTTCATGCAGAACATATCTTGTTTTCACAAGGAACATACTGCCATTCAAATATGCACACTGACTCATCACAAGGGCAAACACCCATCACACAGTTTTACAATCAGCAATCAGAGCTTTAGCATAAAAGGGCAACAGATGAGCTCTTCTGTTTTGGAGCAATGGGTTGGTATATGTACTCTCACTAGAAAATGGCAGTACTGCATATCAATACAGTACTCAATGAGTACAGTAGTACAGTACCTACCCTTGGCCCCTACAACACCGCCCATCTGATCACATTCCTGGACACCCTACACAACACACTCATTCCACCAGATCAGGTAGATGGCCCAGAGCAGCTCAGGTACGTTGTCATTTGGAACAACGTAAGTTTCCACAGGGCTGCTCTGGTTCATAACTGGTTCACTGCCCACGCACACTTTTTAGTTGTGTATCTGCCTCCATATTCTCCATTCCTCAAGCCTATTGAGGATTTTTTTTCTGCCTGGAGATGGAAAGTGTATGACCGTAATCCACAAACGCGTATACCTCTTCTCCAAGCTATGGAGGACGCATGTGGAGATATGGCAGCTGATGCTTTTCATGGCTGGATTCGCCATGCTAGGCGATATTACCCCCGCTGCTTGGCCAGGCAAAACATTGCTTGTGATGTGGATGAGCTGTGGCCAGACCGTAACTGAAGGGAGGATGCGGAATTGTTTTTTTTGTTAGTTTTTTTTTGGTACTGTAACTGTATACGGTAAATTCTTCTGTTGTTGTGTATGTAGTGTATGTGCAACTTTGTGTTGGTTGGGGATGGGAATGGCATGCACACTGTGTACATTGTTTTTTGCGGGAAAAATGTTACCATGTATTTGTGTGTTCTGAGTATAAAAAACAATATTCTAAAATATTTTACAACACACTTATGTATGTACTGTCTGTAGTCAGTGTAACACTGAACCAAAAAACCAAGTCATTGGAAAACATTCCATTCATCACAGTGTTTTACACTGAGCACATCAGTGTTCAGCTGGTTCTTATAAATGTCTATTCATATGATGGTTTGTGTGTGTCATTTGAAAACATAAACCCATTTTGAGAAGAAATAACATTGTTTAGAATGTAATGTTTCATTTTGCAGGAGAATTGAGGGGTTTTGCCCATTGTGTGTGTTATTTTGGATTTGTGTGTAGAGTTCTGAGAATATGAGGCATGCTTCCAGAAAATGTGTGTAAACAATTGAGAAAAACTGTAATAGTTTTAGAAATTGTGCTGTAAGAATCATTGTTATTGTTTACAGTTTTTTCTGATTGCTTACAGTTTTTTCTGATTGCTTAAGCACATTTCTGTAACTATTGGCTATTTGTGCAAAACTCTACACACAAATAAAAAAACCTTACACCAAATCAGCAAAACATTGTAGATCTTTTGCAAAAGCTAATACATCTTGCTTAACTCTTCAAACCTTTGTAAAAATGGTATTTTTGTACCACACAGTTAACACAAACCACCATATTACTAAGCACACAATGTGCCAACTACACACTGATGGTATTAACTGAAAACACATCTGGCTTTTGCTTTCTCTGTGCACAAGGTCTGTCCATGTGAGGTCAAACTTTTGTCATAAATAGTTCTATAGAAACACAGGGATTCAAATTTCAAGTATGAATGTTTATTCACACACATCAAAACAAACACAAGAAAACATACAATTTCACTGAAAGAGAGAGAGAGAGAAAATCAGTCTCATTGTCTCTCTGGGTCCGGCCACAGAATTTCATCAACGTCGCATGCAATGTCTTCTAGTCCAAGGCACCGGGGAACATGTCTCCTGGAGTGCCGTATCCAGGCCTGACATGATGCCTGGTCCATATCCTCGCATGCCTCCTTCCAGATGCTGGATGTCTAGCAATTCTATGGAGTAACAGTTTCAGTTTTACATGTACAGTATTGATGTTTTTCTCATTAGAGTATGGTACACCTACAAAACTTAGAGTGAAGGAACTGTACTAACCCATTCTCATCAATATGTCCTTATGATGCTTGCTACAGTGTAGCGGCTCAGGCTGAACCCGTTGTCCAGCTTCCCTCAGGGTCATTCCATGGTTGATCACATGATCCACTATTGTAGCTCCGATGACATCAGTAATTCTATTTCTTCTTACCCTTCCTCCTTCCTCTTCACCTCCTCGTCCTCTTCCTCTTCCTCCTGCTTCCTCATGTCCTCATCCTCCTCTAATTCTCACTCTTCTCAGTCTCCTTCTCCCTCCATTGTTCTCCACACTGAAGCTTACCTGTGTCTTATTTACAGAGCTCATGCTGATTGCAAAGTGAACTAATGATGTAAAACAGTTCTCACATGTGACAGTGTAGCCAGACAGTTGGCAAAATAGTGTAAATACCAGCCATAAATGTGTATAGTTTTACTAGGAGTGTGTTGATCATTTGGAAGTTGTGTGTAAAGCAGTGAGTTGTGTTTACAGTTCAGCAAAAAGAGTGCTGTCAAGTGGATTATATTTATACATTTGCAAATTGTGTGTTACAAAAGTGCAAATTGAGTGTAAAGCAGTTTTTTTGCTTTTAGTTTTGCAAACTCAGTGAGTGATTTTGCTAAAACTATTAATAGTTTTAGAAATTGTGCTATAAGAATCATTGTTAGTGTTTAAGCAATCAGAAAAAACTGTAACTGAAAACACATCTGGCTTTTGCTTTCTCTGTGCACAAGGTCTGTCCATGTGAGGTCAAACTTTTGTCATAAATAGTTCTATAAACACACAGGGATTCAAATTTCAAGTATGAATGTTTATTCACACACATCAAAACAAACACTAGAAAACATACAATTTCACTGAAAGAGAGAGAAAATCAGTCTCATTGTCTCTCTGGGTCCGGCCACAGAATTTCATCGTCTCATGCAATGTCTTCTAGTCCAAGGCACCGGGGAACATGTCTCCTGGAGTGCTGTATCCAGGCCTGACATGATGCCTGGTCCATATCCTCGCATGCCTCCTTCCAGATGCTGGATGTCTAGTAATTCTGTGGAGTAACAGTTTCAGTTTTACATGTACAGTATTGTTGTTTTTCTCATTAGAGTATGGTACACCTACAAAACTTAGAGTGAGGGAACTGTACTAACCCATTCTCATCAATATGTCCTCATGATGCTTGCTACAGTGTAGCGGCTCAGGCTGAACCTGTTGTCCAGCTTCCCTCAGGGTCATTCCATGGTTGATCACATGATCCACTATTGTAGCTCCGATGACATCAGTAATTCTATTTCTTCTTACCCTTCCTCCTTCCTCTTCACCTCCTCGTCCTCTTCCTCTTCCTCCTGCTTCCTCATGTCCTCATCCTCCTCTAATTCTCACTCTTCTCAGTCTTCTTCTCCCTCCAATGTTCTCCACACTGAAGCTTACCTGTGTCTTATTCACAGTGCTCATGCTGATTGCAAAGTGAACTAATGATGTAAAACTGTTCTCACATGTGACAGTGTAGCCAGACAGTTGGCAAAATAGTGTAAATACCAGCCATAAATGTGTATAGTTTTACTAGGAGTGTGTTGATCATTTGGAAATTGTGTGTAAAGCAGTGAGTTGTGTTTACAGTTCAGCAAAAAGAGTGCTGTGAAGTGGATTATATTTATACAATTGCCAATTAAAATTACAAAAGTGCAAATTGAGTGTAAAGCAGTTTTTTTTCTTTTAGTTTTGCAAACTCAGTGAGTGATTTTGCTAAAACTATTAATAGTTTTAGAAATTGTGCTATAAGAATCATTGTTAGTATTTAAGCAATCAGAAAAAAACTGTAATATTGAAAGTCAAAGCTGATAATTAGATTATGAAAACATAAAAGTAATGAAGCAGTTAAAGTAGTTACTTGTGGCTAGCTTGCTGAGCAGATGCAGCTCATGAGCGAGCGGTCAGAGCGGTGGCTTTGTGTCTGATGTAACAGCAGCAGATACACAAAAACGTCTCCTCTTCACAAACAGTCTTGCAGGTGTTGAAGTACAAGCAGGGCTGAATTGGTAGGTGACATAAGCGTACACCGCTAAAAGGAAAGCGCACTGTGTAGTGTTGAATATAAATTCTTATAAACATAGTGTTCTGTAAGAAATGCTCAGGCTTTGTAGCACAGATTGAAGCATGAGCAGCTGCACAAAAACTACGTCACCTCTTCACAAACAGTCTTGCAGGTGTGCTTTTCATCCAGTATCCAGTAGTACACTTTTTTTCCCCAGCTGGTCCAGTTGTGTAATTCCTGCCTTGCACTGCCCTCTAGTGGCAGATCAACTCTCCTTCTGCAGTCATTCTGTTCATCACTTGTTCAGTGGAGTAGAGGCTCCTCAGTTTTAGCGCCACATCCTGATTCTTCACCCCTCTTGTCTTTGTGGCCGTGGCTGGTTTACAGGTTGAGAGTGAGGCCTCGTAGTGCTCTTTGTGAAACGGGGCTGGCCTGTAATCGGCAAGGTCATTAAGCTCAGACTCTCCTCTCCCCCTCTCTCCCCGTTCATGGCATTATGGAGGCTTATTGGAATTAGTCGTCCACAGTGGAGGAGGATGTGGTTCTGGAGTCTGGAGGCACAGGTGGGAAGAAAAAGTGTGTTATTTAAATATTTTAACATGTTTATGTTTTTGTTTACATCTCTCATCACACATTTATTACTGCAATATTAACTCAAACATATATTTCAATTGTGCATAGTCAGGTCAGATTATGTTGAATTACTTGTCATATTTTCAATATTTTGGAATAATTTGCCATTATTCTTTGTACTGCTGTTCATGAGTGGCTTTCACACAATGGCCCTATAGGCTGAATCCAGGAGTCAACAAAAACCAGGGATGAGGGATGAGAATTTGACAGTTTCTTCTGTCCGCACGCAGCAGTTCCAGGTCAGCCCTGTCTGGGAGAACTGTGTCAGGATAGGCCTGACAGCAGCTCCCGCAGGCGGCACCATCAGGCGCGCTGGTCCCTCAGTGAGCAGAAAAGGAGGGGTGTGCATAAAATCCTGTTATATTAAGAAATGCATCCCCAGTGTCCCAGTAACATTAAAGCAGAAATGACAATGAAACCTTAAAATCAAGAAGAAGAATGCATACAATTTATCTGTTAACTGTGTGTCTGTGTTGGATATCACAACACAAATTAAAAAAAAATTCTGCAGCCAGCCACCAGGGGGCGCGCCAGGCACAACAAATTCCAACAACTCCACATATAATTTTTTCTTTATAGATGGTTAGTGCCATTGAAGGTAGTTATTAACGTGCACTGTTGTTTTCCTGACAACTATGATCCAGATCCTGCACATACTGATGACATCAGAACTTAAGTGACAGTAAATAACATCCTTTTTACTGTATGAGATGACCTCTGGTTAGACCAACAGAAAAAAAAGGCTGTAGTGATTTATCCCTTAACAACACAAGCTTACTAGGTCTCCCACTCCTGCAAGAAAGAGCTTAACTATGCTGACACAAGGAAGGTCATTACCCTAACCCTAACTGGGAGACCAGTGATTGGCTGGGACTGATAACTGCAGGACTGCTGTAAGTGATGTTCAGGTGAAGCCCTTCCATCATCTTTCTCAGTAGGACAGAGGAGGATAAAAAAGCATTTTGACATGTTATCATGTTTAATGCCGATTACCTCCTCACAGTTAAAGAACCTCAGAAGGTGGTAGTCAATTAGTTAGAGCCAATAAAACCTCATCTGAAGCAGAAACCTGACCGAGGCTTTCAGCACACACTCTACACATGACTCAGGTAGATGGATTATTAGTAAATACTGTAAACATAAATCACTGAATCAAGATCTTTCACACAATATACTGCCAACAACCTTTGGTTGAAGCTCAAATGTAAAAGAATTAATCATCTAGGTGATTTAATCACTGAAACTAAATAGAGAGATGTGCTGTCTTTGATCACTGCACCTAAAACTCCTTTTATCTGACCTCACATGCAGAGCCGTTGCTTGACACTATAGGGGGCCTACAGGCTACAAGATTCTATAGAAATGCCGCCCCAAACACAAAGACATTTACAGTGATGATTATATAAGAAACCTTTTTATTTAAATAATGTGTGAACACACATGAAAATATTATCTTAAGGAAACATAAAAAAACTGTACAACACAATCAAAATATATCATAGAAATGTGTACTCTCTGAAGACTGTCCACAGTGGTGGAAAGTAACTAAGTAGTTGTACTTTCTTACTGTACTTAAGTAATTTTTCATGTATTTTTTATGTATCCCCCAAGTTAAAAAAACAATCCTTGAGTTCAGTTGCCTCAATTTAAACTCTTGGAAATTAAAAGTAAGTACTTAAGACTTTGGTTAAGTAGGATCATTGATGTAGCACATCTACTTTTACTTGATAATTGTACTTTCACTTAAGTACTAAACATCAGTACTTCCACCACCACTGACAACACAAGATATGATGACTAGTATTGTTATTATTAAGTTTGTCCACAGTGCAGGATCATCAGTGAGAACTGGACACCTTGGAACCTTCCTTTGTTACCAAGTCAGGTGCTGGAGGAGCAGAGGAAGGAGTGGAGGCTCTCAGGTGTTGGACTGCTGCTGGGACGTCCTCTGGAGTTTCCTCACAGGGCTCCACATGACCTGTGTGGTATAAGATCAGCCTGATAATTAACACTGTAAATAATCCAGATTATTCATAATGCACAGACCTTCATCTGTTTAAGCACAGCACCTGATGAAAAACATAATTTAAAAAAGCTATAAAATGACACAACTATATGACAATAATTAACTAGCTTGTCATTTACACCTGAGCATTAATAAACACTAAATTTACTAAATATATACATTAGTTTTTCCTGCTGTGGTTTAGAGGTCATTAACTCTAACAGTAAGTTGTAACAGCAGCACTTAGCTTAATGCTGAACCTGCGAACGAGACAAAACAAGCTAAAGTAGCATTAGCATAGCAGCTACACACTGTTGCTGCATGAGCTAACAAGCTACTTTACAGCTTCATTTACGTTTTTATATACATTTACGTTTTATATCTGTTATGTGGCTATGAGACCAGCTGAAGAAATGATGAGAAGGTGGGTCTAATCAAATCAATTTATTAATGCAATCAAACAACATAAATTTGCCCACCTCCACTACCCCACTTCCAAAGAACGGCCGCCCGGAATGAAAGAAAAGTCCACCCCACACTTTATGAACACTGCAACTGTGATTCCACCACACACGTGAGTAAGGCACTGCAATTGTGTTTCACTGCACACGTGAGTATTTAGACACTGCAACCGTGTTTCACTGCACACGCCTGGCAGGTCGTATGGAAGTAGGGTAGGTACGGATTAAGGGGAAAACAAAAAAACGAAATAACAATAAACAAATTAATAAAAAAAAAAAAGAAAGAAAGAAAAACTAGTCCGCCCCAAAGGCACCTCCCAGTTCTTTTGTGCCACACACCGGCTCACTTGCCGGGCGGACTAGACAAGGAAAAGAAACCGACAATTTGCATGCTATGGCAAGAGCAGCGATGCCCATCAACCCGACGCTCTGCAACAAAACAAATACTTTCTTTTAAAACCTCTTTACACTTTATTAAATCATGCTTAAAATACCTGCAATATAATTAATAATCCTTAAAATACCTGGCATCTGCGTGACCAAACTACTTGTGAATACCGTCTACTTCTTTGCCTGAACATCCATCTGTAATGTATAAAACAAAGTCAATCAACCACCCGTCAAATACTTTAAAACAAAAAGGTAGGCTACAGCCAACCCGCATACCTGTATGGCCTCCCTGCACGCCAGTGTGGAGCAAGGTGTGCACCTGCCTTACTCCACCGGGCGGAACCAAACCCCAACACCTTTGTTCCCCCGTACAAGGAGCCCTATATATGCGGGTCGACTTACCCTCCCCTTTTTCCCGACCTGAGGCAAATAGCACCCGCTACATATCACCCCCAGCAAACGCATCGGCGCCCCGACGATGCACCAGTACAAAAACAAAAACCCAAAACTACAAACAGACAAAACAATTATACTGATACATCACCAGGCCTCGTAGAAACTGGCAAATGATGAGGGTTAGAGTGCTTCCCAGCATTACTTCGGGTGGACCTACGTGGAGCCTCGGCTACTGCAGAGGATCTTTGTCCCATATTCTCTTCTTCCCCCATAGACACCTCTGCCTCTGAATCAGATTGCACCACTGACTCCCCACCACATAGTTCCCATCCTGGAGTCTCTAAGGAATTACCATCTTCCTCACTGTTCCCTTCCTGTGTCTGCTCTTCCGCTACCTCCTCCTCCGCGTTCAACCTCACTCCATCCACAGGTACTTCCCTCAACTCGGTCCTGTGCACTTGCTGCACTGGGCCCTCCTGAGCTGCAGGCACAATGGAATACACCACACCACGCTCTGGGGGGCACTGTACCACCCTGTAGGGGATGGAGTCCCAATAATCCTGGATCTTATTCTTACCCCTCACCCGATGGTTTCGAACGTACACCAGATCACCCTCTGCCAAATGCGACTCCCTTATCTGGCCCTCCTGCCTCTGATCTCGGCACTGTCTCTGCACCACTAAACGCTGCCTTACATGCTCATATGCCTCCTCCAATAACTCTTGATGTTTTTGTACCCAATCCTCTAACTGGTACTCTTCGCTCTCCTCCGCCCCTGCACCCAACAAAAAATCTAAAGGCAACCGGGGCTCACGACCAAACATCAGGAAGTAGGGGGTCCTACCTGTCGATTGATGCACAGTGGTATTGTAAGCATAGGTCACCTGAGGGAGATGCTGGGGCCAACACCTCTTCTGATCTGGGGGCAGTGTGCGCAGCAAATCATGTAAAGTACGATTAAACCGCTCACACTGACCATTTCCTTGTGGATGATATGGGGTCGTGCGACTCTTCCTCACCTTATAGAGCTTACATAACTGTCGCATCAGATTACTCTCAAAATTTCTTCCCTGATCTGAGTGAATGCGGTCAGGAGGTCCAAACAGATTAAACCAGTTCTTCACTAAAACATTTGCCACAGTGCTAGCCCGCTGATCTTTAGTAGGGATGGCCTGGGTATATTTTGAAAAAACATCTGTCATAATAAGCACATTTTCCCGCCCATCTGAAGCTGACTCTAAAACAGTGAAGTCAATTGCCAAGATCTCATGAGGGCGAGATGCTTGCAGACTCCCCATAAAAGGTTTAACTTTAGGCTGGACTGCCTTTGCCAACACACACCTCCCACACCTACGACACCACTTCTCCACATCTTTATACATATTTGGCCAATAACAGCGGGAGCTGTTGGGTGAAAGAATTTATTCTGCATGGTGTTAACATGCAGTGTGTTCAGATATATAAGTTTTCATGTTTATATGTGTTTATCGCTTAATAATGTGATTTTCATAAGTGTTTATGTGTTAGGAAGTTTTATAGAAAATCAAAGTAATTTGAGGATACTGAATGTATTAATAAGTAATTTCATAGTATGTCATATAACGTTGTTTTCTGCAGTTCAGGCTGTGGCAGATGAGATCAGTTGTTTTTCTGTTCTCTGGAGAGAGCTCCGGTTGGTACGAGATGGTCATAAATTCAGACTCAGGACAGCAGCACCTTTGACCTGATAAAAGCCAGATTCTAAAGGAATGTGTTTTTCTCCTGAGTACCCAGTTTTATGGTCACCCCCAGATTGGACTCACAACCTATGAGATTTGAGGAATTGAAGTTTTACCTTATTTGGCAGTAAACACTAATGGTCTAGTTGCTGTATGAACCAGGGTCTGCAGGGGGGCGGTAGATGCCCCTGTGGGCCGGCAGGCAGGAACGCCCATGGGGTATATCAATGTGTGAATTCCATGTCCAGTTGTTGCATTGTTCGTTGTTGCTGTGTGGTTGTTTGTTCTTGTTGGTTGTCCTGTTCTTGTGTTGTTCTTGTTTGGTTCTGTGTGTGCAACAACCCAGAGCTCTGCGACTCAGAATTTGCCTCATTGTTTAATAAATTATAATTTTGAGACCAGAATTTATCCACTCCTTCCTTACAAACTAATTCAGGGGGTGAAGGAGAAGGAAACAAGGGGGATTTTCACCCCGACAATTTGGCGCCCGAACAGGGACACGAAGGAGTGTGGGTCAAATGACATCTTGCCTGACGGAGTGACTACTGGCTGGCCAATAATAACAAGGTAAGCAGATACCTGTTTAATCAAAATTCTGCACATTGGACAATCTAAATTAAGTAGTCACTGGGATGGGTACGGTGTTTTAGAGTTCAAATTGTAAGAGGCAGATTGTAAGTCTTAATAAGTGAAGTAAAATGAGATGAAGTAAAAGAGAAAATGAGATGAAGTAAAAGAGAAAATGAGATGAAGTAAAAGAGAAAAAGGAAAAGTGACACTGAGAGAGATATTAACCAATTAAAAATAAAAAGAATAAAAAAAGGGTTAATACAATAACGTGAATGAGCGTTATGTCATTGGGAGTGGCATCCCCCGCTATATTTGGACGCAAATATAGATAAAGCTCGGTTGAAAGCCCGTGGGATTTGATGACCCCTGAAACGACAGTGATGACCGCCTAAAGCTTAAAAAATAAAAAAAAAGGATCACGAGAAAAGAGAAAAGAGAAAAGAGAAGAAAATATATAGCCTATTGTTTAAGTTGTGTTTTATGTATTGAAAATTGTGTTTAATTGTTTTGACCTTGCGCCGTCGAGGAAAGGTGTTTACTCCGTGCCGTCGGAGAAGTGAGTGTGTGTGTGTAGGCCTAAGTGTGTGTGTTGCAGGTTGAATGAGTGTCTGTGTGTGTGTGTGTGTGAAAGTGTGTTTAAGTGAAGGTGTGTGACTCTGTTGCCAGAGTCACAGTGAGGGATAGGAGAAGGCACATATAGAAGGTACATTTTTAACATACAGCAGGTATGCAAGAAGGATTTGGTGAGTGGTAATCATGTCTACGTGGAAGACAATTGATGAACAGATGAGTAAGATGTTGAGCCATTGCTGCGGACAGGCAGGACCAGAGGGACAACAGAAGGCTGCAGCTAAGATGGAAGCAGCGGTGTGTACAGCAATGACAGGACAGGGAGTGAAAGGAGATGATAAAAAGCCACTAAAAAGTGTGATTGCAACAGTGGAGAATAGAGTTAAACTAGAGAGAGAGAGAAAGGAGGAGATTATTAGATTATTAGTGTTAGAGACAGTTGAGTTGAAGGAGGCAGTGCAGGCTGATGAGGAGAGACGTAAGATTCTATATCAGGCATATCTGTACTGCATAGATGATGATTGTAAGAAGTCTGGTAGTACCACTGACATTAAACAGGAAGTAGAGAGCGAGGGAACTCAGGGGGCGGAGATACCGCCTGCCTATTCACCAGCCTCTGCTGTAGCTTCTGCTTGCCTCAGACCCCACTTCCTGGGATGTACCCCATCATGACTGTCCCTGATGGGAGGGGGCGAGTAACAGACAGACAGACAGGAGTGAACTCTAGTCAACCTGGTGCCCAGCAGCACTGGTATAGAAAGGCAAAAGAGGGGGGGGCCTTCCCCTGTTGCTTCAGCAGGCCCAGAAAAATGACCCTGATTTACCAGGAAGTGATTCTATTGCTTGGGAGAGACATGTTGTACACCATATGAATTTACACACAGACACAGAGACCATGGAGATGAAAGGGCTGCAGACACAATTATTAAAGCTGCAGTTAGCTCAAGCTAGAAAGAAAGCAGCATATCAGAGGAAAATGAAGAAATACACCCCTGCATCACAGAGGGTGGTTCAGCCTCAGCCTGCTCCCCCACCTCAGCCACAGTCCCCAGTTGTGGGAAATCTTGATATGTATTTAACCCCATCTTGGGTCACCCGCCCCCACTATCAAGGTGGGTGGGGTCAATATCATAGAGGAGGTAACTGGAGGGGAAAAGAGGGTGGCCGTAGGGGAGGGGGGCATGGAAAGGGTGGATACAGCGGTTTGAGTGGAGGTGACTGCTTCTATTGTGGAAAACCTGGCCACTGGGAAAGAGACTGTCACTACAAGCAGCCCCGTCAGTGACCACAAGGGGCTCCCTGGTATCCTCCCCAGGGAAATGGCTGTCAAAGATCACACCGGCATCTCACATCATTTCATCGGTTGGCTTCTTTTGGGAAACCTTTGCCATTCACAGAACTTGTGAAACTGTGTTAGCAGCACCACAGACATTGTTTCATTTGCTCCAGCTCATCACCAGTGAATTTGATGGGCAGAGACTTGTTGATCAAAACTGGAACCTCCATTATGTGCTCCCCAGATGGATTAATAGTGACTTTTCTTACTGGACAGACTTTTTATGCTCCCAGAGTGTTGGAGTAGCTGGACAGTGGCTGATGAGAACCACTATGATACAGATGTCTTGTGAAGATATCTGCTGGACTCGTTTTTACCTGAGTCTCCTTAAGGGTGGCGGTCTCCTCAGTCTATTCCAGCTGTGGAAACCCTGGATAATGTCTTTCTGACCCTATAGGCTGTCCACTGATCCCTGTAGGTTATTCTCTTCTATGACAGGTGTGAGGATCTCTTCTATCAGGAGAGGTTCTACCTCCTAATGAGAGGGACTATACTGGTCTATCACAGGAGATAAATTGTTTGTGACTGAGGAGGGAGTAGCTGCTGACGTATAGTTAACACCAGAACAGTTTTAAATGGCTCAAAATGGCAGATGATAGTGTGCCACTTGTTTGCTTAGTCATTGTACCACACATAATATTAAAGAATTAAGCTCCATGGTTAGGAAATGTAAAGCTATTTCTAATAAATAGGCACAGAGGATAGGTGTTTAGAATTCTTCATCCTTTAAAGCTTATTAGGTTGCCATTCATACAGTAGAGGCATAATAAGGCTCAGGAGATGTTAGCCACACTACCACATAACATCTGGTCTTCATCATTTACTGATGTAGGTTTTGTGCCTCCTGTACTCTTGTCTCTTTCATTGTCTCAACTTCCATACCGATCTGGCTCACCTAGATTACTTTTTATCTTGATGTTTCTGAAACAGGTGGAGCTGTGAATGGTGTTCTGTTTCAGAAAAAAGAGGGTGAGACAAGTATTAATGTATTTGAGTTTTAAACCGGATGATAAACTGTTTGATTAACTATTACATTCCACAGCATGGATTGCCAGAATGGATCTCATTTTAAGAGTTTAGACCTGGAAAAGGTGGAGCAGACTTTAGGCCTAAAACATAGGTATGGTGCAGTATATCAATCATAGTTACAGGGAAAAGTGGAAAGGATGAAACTACAACCTAAAACAAAAATTGGCTAAAATCTGTGCACAGACCAAATTTATATGGGTTCAAGTATTGTCTATTGTATTGATGTTCTGTTAATAACGCCATATAATGTACACCCTATGAGCTTCTTACAGGTCGACAGTTTCCTGGACCAGCTGGCCGGCTGAGACTGAAGAAGTATGCAGTATGGTATTAATATAAACCATAATATAATGAATTTAAAGCTTTGGTGTTAGTATTTGTATTACAGGAGAAAGGAGAGATGGAGAGTCCAGAAGGAGCCACACACAGCTGAGTGGGTCCTCCTGAAGGTGATAAAGAGAAAGTGGTCGGAGCCTAGGTGGACGGGACCATATCAGGTGGTAGAGAGGACATCCCATGCTGTGTGGCTGAAAGGGAAAGGAGACACCTGGTATCACTGGAGCCAGTGCACCCCAGCTACAGAACCAGGGAGAACGCTGAGCGACATCCAGCAGCAGCAGGAGGAGGAGAAAATGAAAGGGGCAGAATAATCCCCTGAAACCAGGAGTGTGACCAGTAGGTAGTCTACCCTACTTGGTTGAAGAGGATGAGACGGTGAATACACATACATGAGCAATCATCAGGATCAGCGTGGGACTAAGAGTGATAGGCGAAGTTAAGCGCATCACTCCAACTAAGGGTGATAGGCGAAGTTAAGCGCATCACCCCACCAGGAGACGAACCACAGTCATCAGTAAGGTCAGCTGTCGAAAGGAAGGTCTAAAGTTTCAGGAGCAGAGGTTTGAGGTCCTGTTACCAAGAAGACTCCAGCTGACAAGATGGGACTGTGGGGTAACTGGAGGGTGTTGGGAGCTTGTGTTTTCATGTCTGTAGTTAGTGTATCTTTGACTTTATTTTTGTGTGTACATAATTATTTTGTCAGTTTTCCAGGATCCAATGGTAAGTCAAATCCAGGGCCCAGCACACGCAGGGTGAGGAGAGCGCCAGGGACAGGAGGAGATGCATGTGTGAGAAACGGGGAGGTATAGAGTTAGACTACTATAAGGGTTCAGAGTTCTCTTTTATCTTTGATTTGTGCGCAGTAATCAACTGCGGGGGATATAATGTGTCGTGGAGACAGTATGGAGAAGTTTGTGGATTGGGGTGGCAGCACACAAATTGGGCACCTAAAAAAGCTAAAACCACCTCAGGCGGGCGGATCTTGTTCAGTGGGTATTTCCATATACAAAGAGATTGGAGCTGCATGCAGAATCCTATTATGTTATCAATTACTGGCCTGGACCACAACCCTTATGTTAAATCTTCCGGAGTGCCTGGCCAATGTTGGGACTCCTAACCCGACATTGTAGTCCATAAGCTCACCCCGTTCGATGTATTAGCGTTATCTACTGGTTATGAGGATGATAATATTTGGCTCGGATGGTAAAACAGGTGAAGGAGCAAAATATGTCAGGTTGTGTTGCCTGTGCATCAGCGAGGCCCCACCTGTACACTGAACCTGCCCCATTATATCCAGACGATGCATGGGGATTTGATTTCAGTACAGGGCCGGATGTTTTTGGATATGTTATTGGCAGAGAAAGGAGGTGTATGTGCTATGTTTGATGAAATGTGTTGTACTTTCATTCCCAATAACACTGCTTCCGACGGTAAGGTCACTAAAGCTTTAGAAGGTTTGAGAACTCTTTCCAGTACGTTGCATGAGCACTCAGGGATAGATAACCCCCTGGACGACTGGCTGATTAGGGTGCTGGGACCCTGGAAGGCGGTAGTATGGTATGTCACTAATCACTTCTTTTGCAGCATTCTTGGGTATTTTGACTACATGTGGTTGTTGTTGTTATATTCCCTGTGTGCACTGTTTATGTAACAGGTTAATTGTGTCAGCAATTGAAAAGCAGGATTCAGGTTTTCATTCTCCTTCATATCAGATGCCTCTGCTGGCAGCAGAGGTGCCCGTGCCAGGTGACGACGAGGAAGATTTGTTGTGAGCTCTTATAAGAGCTCAAAAGAGGGAATTGTTGGGTGAAAGAATTTATTCTGCATGGTGTTAACATGCAGTGTGTTCAGATATATAAGTTTTCATGTTTATATGTGTTTATCGCTTAATAATGTGATTTTCATAAGTGTTTATGTGTTAGGAAGTTTTATAGAAAATCAAAGTAATTTGAGGATACTGAATGTATTAATAAGTAATTTCATAGTATGTCATATAACGTTGTTTTCTGCAGTTCAGGCTGTGGCAGATGAGATCAGTTGTTTTTCTGTTCTCTGGAGAGAGCTCCGGTTGGTACGAGATGGTCATAAATTCAGACTCAGGACAGCAGCACCTTTGACCTGATAAAAGCCAGATTCTAAAGGAATGTGTTTTTCTCCTGAGTACCCAGTTTTATGGTCACCCCCAGATTGGACTCACAACCTATGAGATTTGAGGAATTGAAGTTTTACCTTATTTGGCAGTAAACACTAATGGTCTAGTTGCTGTATGAACCAGGGTCTGCAGGGGGGCGGTAGATGCCCCTGTGGGCCGGCAGGCAGGAACGCCCATGGGGTATATCAATGTGTGAATTCCATGTCCAGTTGTTGCATTGTTCGTTGTTGCTGTGTGGTTGTTTGTTCTTGTTGGTTGTCCTGTTCTTGTGTTGTTCTTGTTTGGTTCTGTGTGTGCAACAACCCAGAGCTCTGCGACTCAGAATTTGCCTCATTGTTTAATAAATTATAATTTTGAGACCAGAATTTATCCACTCCTTCCTTACAAACTAATTCAGGGGGTGAAGGAGAAGGAAACAAGGGGGATTTTCACCCCGACAGAGCGCACTAGCTGCAATGTGCGCTCCACCCCCTGATGCCCATGATTGTCATGAAGCTGGGTTAAAACATCCTTCTGTAAGCACTGCGGTAGCACAAGTTGATAAACCTGTCCACCCCCATCAGGAGGATTAATCCTACGGTACAGTACCCCATTCTCCTCTGAAAGGCGCCCCCACTGACGAGAAAGCTCCTTGGTCTCTGGACCAAATCTCTCCCTCTGCCTCAGGTCAGGAGATTGTCCTTTCCTCCAACAGGTCAGAAGAGGGCCAATTACTGGATCCTGTTCCTGCAGAATGACTAGATTCTCTTTTGAACAGCCTGGAAGAACAGAGATGTCAGACTGTACACACAAATTTTCCTGCATTTTTATCATGTCCTGTTCAGCCTCCCCAACTGTACTAACTTCTTTATACTGACGAGAGAGAGCATCTGCATTTCTATTCCGATTCCCTGGACGGTATTTTAAAGTCAGATTGAATGGAGCTAATTGAGCTGCCCACCGTTGCTCTACTGCACCCAGTTTTGCTGTGTCCAGGTGCCGCAGGGGATTATTATCAGTATACACAGTACATGAGCTACCTAGCAAGTACTCCCTAAACTTTTCTGACACTGCCCATTTAAGCCCCAGAAACTCCAATTTCATGGAGCTATAATTGTGCATGTTCTTTTCCGTAGGTTTGAGTGCCCTGCTAGCATATGCGACTGGTCTAAGTTTCCCTCCATGTTCCTGCGAAAGCACTGCCCCTAAGCCAGCATGGCTCGCATCAATCTCAAGCACAAATGGTCTCTGAAAATCTGCGTAAGCCAGCACTGGTGCCGAGATCAAAGATTTTTGCAAACCCTGCTATGAAGCGTCTGTAGTAACTTGCAAATCCCAAAAAGGCTCTAAGCTCAGCCAGGTTTGTGGGTGTTCGCCACTCTCTTACCACCGACACCTTGTCTGGATCGGTTGCGATGCCAGCAGCAGACACAACATGGCCCAAATACTTCACCTGTTTTTGAAAAAAACTACACTTTGAAAACTTAGCTTTTAACCCCTGCTTTTGCAGCCGAGAAAAGACTTCCTCTAGCCTTTCCAAGTGCTGCTGAATAGAGGAGGAGAACACAATCACATCATCAAGGTAAAGTAACACAGACTGATATCGATAATCCCCAAACATACGCTCCATGAGGCGCTGAAACGTGCTGGGTGCATTACACAGTCCAAATGGCATTCTATTAAACTCAAAGAGCCCAAATGGAGTGCAAAATGCTGTCTTGGCCCTGTCTTTCTCTGCCACCTTCACTTGATTATAGCCACTTGCTAAATCTAGAGTGGAAAACCACTTAGCTCCTACGAGCCCATCCAATGATTCTTCCATCCTGGGTAGAGGAAAAGCATCCTTCCGGGTTTTGGCATTTAAACGGCAACAGTCTACACACAATCTGATCCCACCATCTTTCTTTTGAACAATTACAATGGGAGAGGCATATGGGCTACTACTCTCTCTAATGACGTGACTGTCCAACAGCTGCTTAATATGGGCTCTCACCAGATCATACTGAGATGGGTGAATGCGACGATACGGCTGACGAATTGGGATGTCATCAAGCAGGGGAATCTCATGCTGGAGTAAATCAGTGCAGCCCAAATCAGTTTCATCCCTTGCAAATAATGACTGATATTTCCTAAGCAATGCAGCTGCTTGTTCTTGCTCCAACTCATCCAATCCCTCAAAAAAAGGTAGATCCCATCCCCCCACACTGGTCGCCTCAACCCCTGAAGGGGACACAACAGCTGTAAATTCATTACTGCTAGCATCCCTACAAACTTTCGCATGAGATGGCTGATCTAACACCACCGGAGCCACAGTAACTGCAGCTATCACTCTACGTGGAGTCAAATTTACATCAGAGTAACCGACATTGGTGACAGGTACATATGCCTCTCCTGCCTCAGACACTACTACAGCAGGTGATATCAATAACCCCTCTGGAAGCTCCCCTTCTTCAGGGCCTAATGGTTCAATTAACACCTCCATATGCTGCATAGAGGGAACCTTAGGACATGTTACAGGGACCATAGTTAATGTACCTGCGACTACACAAATTGAGCTCTTACCTTTAACCCTTACTTTGAACGGCTCTGGGGAGTTGATTAAGAGCTCCTCTGCATGGCAATGTCTGAGTGCTCGTCTCCATTCAGGGGCTTCTGTTATGCTAGGATCATCAAAGAGGCCTGGTCCATACTGCACAAACAGCTCATAATAAAACCCCTTTATCACATTCATTCCCAATACACCAGGAGTTTGCATCTTTCTCTGCAACATATGTGGGTCTTCTGGATCCTTCACAACCAGAACTCCTTTGCGTGGAACACATTTACCTAAAATAGTGATAGCCAGCTCCAGATAACCCAAATATGGCAATTTAAGACCATTGCCCGCTCTCAGATCTAGCCATGCACACTCACGCAGCTGGGAGTCTGTGAGATGGCCAAAATGTTCCTTAAAAAAACTCTCAGTGATTGTTGTCACCATAGAGCCTGTATCCAATAATGATGGAACCACTACCCCTCCCATCCCTACTTCTACAACGGGACACCTGCCCATAAGAGCAGCTGTAACCACTGGGTCAGGCTCTAGATCGAGCTCTTCCCTTAGATGTGTGTGGCTCTCTTCACTTGCAGACTCCTTTTTTTCCAGACATACTGCTGCCTGCTCAGGTGCAGTAGATTTAGGTAAAGGGGCTGTACAGTAGCGGGCTATGTGGCCCCTCTGATCACAGCGGAAACATCTAGGTTTACCATCAAAGTTTTTCTTGACTTTAACTGGAGGCTGAGCCCCAGACTCCCGGCTCTGAGGTTGCAGGGCTTTCATCAGTAAATCTAACTGTCTCTGCTGAGCTTCAATGAGAGCTTTCAGTTCAGAGTAAGAACTATGATCTACCAGTTCATTAGGTACTTTTGCCAAAACTTCATTGGAGGAAAACGGTGGGACACTCTCCTTTTGTCTAAAGGTCTGCCCAACACATTGTGATGTCCACTGAACAGCTTCCCTACGGGCATCACGGATAGTCCACTGGGGGTTTAAACGTACTTTATCCCTAAGTCTTGAGCTCAGACTCTGATCTCGAACACCCTCACAAAACTGATCCCGCAGATTCCTTTCAGAACCTAGCTTAACTTGTTCGTCTGCCTCTACAATCTGATCCATTAAGGACATTAGGGCATGAGAATAGTCTAGCAAAGATTCTCCTTCCCGTTGTTTACGATTAAAAAACCTACGTTGAAGGGAAATAACCGAATGTGAACATCCATATACTTCCCTCAAAATTTTAAATATCCCATTTACAGTGTCTCTTTCTTGTTTTGGCAGATATTTAACTTCAATACGTGCTGCCCCTTCTAGATGGTTATACACGCAATCAACTTTTTCTTTTTCAGTGGATTTCACTTGTATATAGCCTTCGATCAGTTCAATCCATTCCTCCAATGTAGGAGAGTCTGCTCGATCCAAGTTACCTGAGAACTTTGGCACTTTTTCACTCTGTTGGATATAGATCACCTGCTTCCCCCCTTCAGTCCTCGCAGGAGTCTCAGTCGAATCTGCATTGTCCATGACACTGTGGGAGGTTCCAGCTGGAGATGCTGCCGCCTGAAGTCTCTGCAGCTGCTGCTCCAGTTCTTGCATGCGCTGCTCCATTCTTTCCCTAGAGGTTTCCTCCATCATCCAGCCGACTTGGGAAAAGGCCGCTAGCTTCGGGACTCTCCCAGACGCTTACTCCTGGCCCACCGCTGCTCTTGCCTTTCACACAAACGCACGAAAAAAAAAATCTGTTCCCCCAAAATGTACCACCACTATCAAGCTGATCCTGCCAACAACGCCAAATGTTATGTGGCTATGAGACCAGCTGAAGAAATGATGAGAAGGTGGGTCTAATCAAATCAATTTATTAATGCAATCAAACAACATAAATTTGCCCACCTCCACTACCCCACTTCCAAAGAACGGCCGCCCGGAATGAAAGAAAAGTCCACCCCACACTTTATGAACACTGCAACTGTGATTCCACCACACACGTGAGTAAGGCACTGCAATTTAGTGTTGGGAGGTTCGACTCTTCTTACTGACTCAAATCAGTTACTCTCGAACCCTCACGTGAACGAATCTTATTGTGAGTCATTTCGTTCATTTCGTTCATTTTTACAGCCGGTGGCGCCGTGTCCCTCTGTAGTATAGTGCCGCGCATTGATATGGGACAAAGTATAATAAGTATAACTACCACAAGCAATTCAAAGCATGTGAAAACATAAGAGGGCAAATACACACCACGGTACAGTGACTTCTGTCCTGCATCCTCCCTGCCAGTGTTGTTCAACAGTGCCACAGTGACTAGGTAGCTGTCACGTGACAAATGAACGAGAGTGTACTGCTTCACACACACATGAGCTGTGAACGAGAACGAATCTGTGCAGCCTGTGGAGCTTGTCACGTGACAAATGAACGATGAACGAGAACGAGGAGGAGAACGAATCTACAGCTCTGATCCGTGCAGCCTGAGCAGCCTATCACGTGACAAATGAACGATGAGCGAGAACGAGGAGGAGAACGAATCTACAGCTCTGATCCGTGCAGCCTGAGCAGCCTTGGTTACATATGATTTCATGACTGGATAATGTACTATTATATTTATTATTTAATGGCAGATTATAACACAAAACATGATGTCATTTTAGAAAGCATTTATTTACAAACACACTTTACATTATATACACAATAACACTACACATCAACAACAAGCAAAGACCATTAATTATAATTTCATGAATACATAGCGTTTGCCTGGTGTCACGTGACAAATTGAGGAGCGTCAGATATCAGACATTCATTTCCTTGTTTGTTTCTGAGTCCACAGCCCCGCAGCTGAGCTTCAGCTCTCGCGTGACAAATGAGCAATCCGGAACGATTCGTATGAACGATTCGTATGAACGATCTGTGAACGAGTCGCAAGTTCCTTTGCTGATCATTTGCTGCTG
Source organism: Parambassis ranga (assembly GCF_900634625.1). Taxonomy (NCBI): domain Eukaryota; kingdom Metazoa; phylum Chordata; class Actinopteri; family Ambassidae; genus Parambassis; species Parambassis ranga. The sequence goes on from NC_041038.1 coordinate 4,146,913, forward strand.
GCCAATTGGCACACAGCCTGAGTGGCTTGGCCGTCACGTGACAACAGAACGAAGATCCGGGGGCTACCGCGACTCAGGAACGAATCATATCTGTTTCCTGTCCTGCCAACTGAGCTTTATGCGGCTGCCTGCCATGTAGCGAAAGAACGAATCACTCACTGAGGGGACTCGTTACCCCGATTCATATAAAAGATTCGTTCATATCGAACGAATCGTTCACGAGCAACACATCACTACTGCAATTGTGTTTCACTGCACACGTGAGTATTTAGACACTGCAACCGTGTTTCACTGCACACGCCTGGCAGGTCGTATGGAAGTAGGGTAGGTACGGATTAAGGGGAAAACAAAAAAACGAAATAACAATAAACAAATTAATAAAAAAAAAAAAGAAAGAAAGAAAAACTAGTCCGCCCCAAAGGCACCTCCCAGTTCTTTTGTGCCACACACCGGCTCACTTGCCGGGCGGACTAGACAAAGAAAAGAAACCGACAATTTGCATGCTATGGCAAGAGCAGCGATGCCCATCAACCCGACGCTCTGCAACAAAACAAATACTTTCTTTTAAAACCTCTTTACACTTTATTAAATCATGCTTAAAATACCTGCAATATAATTAATAATCCTTAAAATACCTGGCATCTGCGTGACCAAACTACTTGTGAATACCGTCTACTTCTTTGCCTGAACATCCATCTGTAATGTATAAAACAAAGTCAATCAACCACCCGTCAAATACTTTAAAACAAAAAGGTAGGCTACAGCCAACCCGCATACCTGTATGGCCTCCCTGCACGCCAGTGTGGAGCAAGGTGTGCACCTGCCTTACTCCACCGGGCGGAACCAAACCCCAACACCTTTGTTCCCCCGTACAAGGAGCCCTATATATGCGGGTCGACTTACCCTCCCCTTTTTCCCGACCTGAGGCAAATAGCACCCGCTACATATCACGTCATTATATTGACGTTTGTAACTCATTTAGCAGACGTTTGTACGCAGAGCGACTCACAGTGAACATTCAGGCTGCAGTATGAAGGAGGCTGTAGTGACGTGTGGCGCTGCGTCTCTAAAAGTGTTATGATACAATGTGAAAAAAGACAAACAGTGGTGGAGTAAGATGAGGCTCAGCTGTGTCATAGACTCTTGCCTAGGGCCCCTCTCATGCCCTAGGCAATTGCCTGGTTTGCCTACCGTGTTGCGACGGCTCTGCTCACATGTGAGCAGATTCCAGAGTGGTGAAAGCAGAACCACTGTGGAGCTTAGTGAGATGGTGAGACAGTGAGAAAGGAGATGGTTGCTACTGGAAGGAGATCAGTGATGGATGTAAGTACTAGAAGAATGCTGCCACCAGCACGTGATCGTTTCTTATGTAATGTTAGGTCCAGCCCGAGGAGAGTCAGTAGATAAAGTAGGAGGAGCTACAGGGGTGAAGCCGTGGGTGGACAGACACAGACAGCCCCATGCAGCTAAGAAGCCACACACAAGCAGCCTGAACACAGAAAGAAGAAGATGAGGGCCAGTCCCCTGTTGTGATGAAGGAGTCAGGAGACGATACATCCCATGGGAATTTATGGATATGATAAAGCTAGCAGGAAGACTCCATCTGTCAGCCTCCACTGACAGATCGAGCACACAAGTGAAGAGTAAACCTGGAGGAAAACACAGCTGGACTCACACTGGCCTTGGGAGACATTAAGGCTCTGTCAATGTAAATAAGGCGAATAAGAGAGGAAATCTTTAAAGGAGCAGATCTGCAACCTGTGATTCAAGGCAACAGTGTGGATGACGTGGGACTGAACTGAACCGCTCACACACCCAGTTGAGATCCAAGTGAGGCAGAAAACAACTGTTATGCTCAGTGTACACCTAATGGACTCAGTATTGATTTCCCTGAAGAACCTGGTGCGTCAATGATGAGGGAGGAATGGAACCCTGGGTGGTGAAACAAGCAGGGGTACTGAATGAACCAGTTGTGGAAAGTTTTTTGATTTTTTTTTTTTTTCGTGAGAGGCGGGGGTGCACCACTGACTGGTTGCCAGTCAAACAAACAGCCGGCCACACCCACACCAACAGCCAGAGTCCTCACTTAACCTAGCATGCAGGTCTTTGGAATGTAGAAGGAAGGTGGAGCACCCGAAGAAAACCCACGCAGGCTGTGAGGCAAACAGAGCTAACCACATCACCACGACCACGGTAACTGATCAGTGCCAACATGGTGGTGTAAATATATGCTGTTAACAAAAGAAAACAACATTGATTCTGCAAATATCACTGAGACAAAGAGTGAATACATGTTTGACATTTACTTCCAGGCCTGCTTACCCTTCTTTATGGCCTACACAAACACAACTAATAAATAGTGTGAACGTCTACACAGAGACACTGCTTTACTCATGGGGAAGAAACAATATTTAATGTATATGTATGCCAGTCCTGCCAACCTGCATGCTAATGTGTTAACCAGCGAGCATATGACAGTGTTATGTGAGGTGTAGGTTTTAACAGGACCCAGGCACAGACAAAAACAATGTGCAACAAAAAAGGAGCTTTATTCAAAGCTAAACTACAAAACACAGGAGAACATAAGGAGGGCTACTGAAAACAGTGCCATGTCAAAATGCAAAATCAAAGTACCAAAAACTAGGGAAATAAAGATCAAAAACACAAACCAAACCTGAGGAGGAAGGGAGGACAAAGAAATAAGTGCTCAGAATAGGGTGCACAGCAACACTGAGGACAAGAGGGAGGAACGAAGGATCACAGAAGGAGGAAGACTAATAACAGAAAATTATAATAACAAATGATGAGGGAACAGAATGCTTGCTTTCTCACACTCAGAAACACACTTTGTTCTGCTTGCAGAGTCTTGTACACTGCTTTAGATTTGATGCAATCAGCTGATCTCAGACTCTGTGAGGGTCCTCAGTTATACATCATTGTGTCTAAATGGACTTTCTCTCTCTCTCCTTCATCCTCTCTGTCTACCTCTTCTTCTCCTCTTTTACCCGGCCGACTATCAGCAGGAAGGTTCTCCTTATGAGCCGGGTCCTGCTCAAAGTGTCTTTCTGTTGAAAGGTTTCTGTGAAGTACTTTGATTAAAATTGACTTGACTTGATTGATGTGACCAAACAGGTTTATGAAGACTCTACTGCCGGTTTGATGTGTCCCAACAGGTTGTAGAATGTGTGATTCTACAAACACAAGGTGATTGAAACAGCAGCTGTTCACAGGAACCCTGATACAGAGGAGAACAGAAACATGTAAGCCTCTGTCTCATGCTCTCAGACCCCATTCACACTGGGAAAATCAATCCAGCTAGATTCGGGCAGTATCTGGATATATCCTTTTTTCTGAGTGTGAAAACCGCGAATCTGGCTATATCAAGCATGATATCAATCCACCCCTCGGAGACATTTCAGACTTTTCCTCCTGTGGTTCATGTCCACCTCTGTGTAGAAGCAAAGACACACAGTGACCACAGTACACCACTGTGACTTTTATGTGTTTGTGTGTCTCCCCCTACAAAAAGTCATTCCTCATCTCAAAGTTCACAAATCACCACACCAGCTGCCTCTGTGGTCTGATAAAAGAAAGGCCTCCTCTTAACCTCAATAACATGACAACTTAAGCTGCATATAGCTTTTTACTTAATGTGTACACTCTGTGTTGCAGCAGAGAGGGCGTGTAGACACATCAGAAACCAACACCCACAATACCCGAGTCTGTCCCATCATTGGTCCTGAAGCCGTCGTTCACAAGGTATAAAAAGAGCTCTTTCCTCATCCACTCCACCCAACACATCAACCCCGTGCTGGTTCATTTTCTTCTTTGTCGCAGCAACTTTCAACAAAAGCAGCAACCATGTCGCAGCTTGCGGTGGCCATAGCCATCCTGTCGAAGACTTTTAATGACTACGCACGCAAAGAAGGAAAGAAGGACATGCTGAACAAAGGAGAAGTCAAGACTCTGTTGGAGAAGGAGCTGCCCGGTCTGCTGCAGGTACTGACACTGTGCTCAGATGAAGGGATCAGCCCCATTTTTAACTTTAACTTCCACACCACACATATTTTCACAGCATTTGACTTTTGGACATTATGATTATGATGTATTAATGGATTCTGAGAAAACCTTATCAAGTCTCAACTCATCATGAACTCAAACTTATTATGTGCACTTTCTTCTGTCTCTATAGGAAGCAAAGAACCCAGGTGAGGTGGACAAGCTCATAAAAAGCCTGGATCTGGACGGTGACTCCGAGGTGAACTTCACTGAGTTTATGGCGCTGGTGGTCCGTCTGGCCTGTGCCATCCATTTCTTTAAGATTTGAGCAGAGAACGACTATCTCCGGGTGTGGGTTCCATTGGCACCAAGAAATAAAACATCAAAATTCAGAATGTAATGTTTTTTTAACCACTTAATAAAGTGATGTATCTACCAATGCATGGCTGTGTAATGTTGAATGTAAAATCACTTTTTTGTAGCACAGATTTAAAAATCTTATGGCTAGTTTTATTACTTTTCCAGGGTTCTTCATAGTAAATGGCAGCAAAAACTGTTAAAGAATCTCAGGCGAGGAGGAGACCAGGAAGTAAGTGTGAAGAGGCTGTGTGCTCTCCACATGCTGCCACACGAGTAGGTTGTGTTATGTTATCTGATCCTTTGTTTTCAAAATGCTGCTTATACTTGAGTTTATTTATTTTATTCCAACTAGGTTGCATATAAATGTATTTCTTTACAAAGGTGAGATGATATAGAGCAGCATTCCCCTCATCCTCTAATGGAAGCATGAATATGTAAGACGATTGTTTTCCTTTGTTCAGTTAAGCTGGTGTGGGTCTTTAGCATCCTAAATTAAAATGCTTTTGTTTATATTTTCAGCCATTTGATGTTGTGGGGAAATAAATAAGGCATCTGTACTGATATGCATTAAAAAACTCAATAGACAGACTCAATATCAACACAGTGACAAGTTTCAAGAGCCTTGACGTGACTTTTTAACGCTCCAAAAAGGGACTTGTTTTTTTGTGTGGCTGCTGCTGTTGCACATCAGACACAAAGCCACCGCTCTGACCGCTTGCTCCAGATGGTCTTTAGAGATACACCATTGATCACCTAAGGCATCGCAGAGTCAACTGGGGCATCATGCTGCCTCTTCATCCAGCTCCATGGTTCTTCCTGTCTTCAGGTCAGGTCATGGATTTATCATAGCTAGGGATAGTTAATTACAGTTTTTCTCAATTGTTTACACACAAATTCTGGTACTTGAGACACAATGACCACAACATGTAACTCATTTACCAACCCCCTGAACCAATTCTGCTAAACTACGAGCACAGTTTTCCTGCTTTACACTCAAATTGCAGTTCTAAAACACACATTGTTCAAAACAGTACACACAAGTCTCTGCTTTTCATGCAGAACATATCTTGTTTTCACAAGGAACACACTGCCATTCAAATATGCACACTGACTCATCACAAGGGCAAACACCCATCACACAGTTTTACAATCAGCAATCAGAGCTTTAGCATAAAAGGGCAACAGATGAGCTCTTCTGTTTTGGAGCAATGGGTTGGTATATGTACTCTCACTAGAAAATGGCAGTACTGCATATCAATACAGTACTCAATGAGTACAGTAGTACAGTAGCTACCCTTGGCCCCTACAACACCGCCCATCTGATCACATTCCTGGACACCCTACACAACACACTCATTCCACCAGATCAGGTAGATGGCCCAGAGCAGCTCAGGTACGTTGTCATTTGGAACAACGTAAGTTTCCACAGGGCTGCTCTGGTTCGTAACTGGTTCACTGCCCACGCACACTTTTTAGTTGTGTATCTGCCTCCATATTCTCCATTCCTCAAGCCTATTGAGGATTTTTTTTCTGCCTGGAGATGGAAAGTGTATGACCGTAATCCACAAACGCGTATACCTCTTCTCCAAGCTATGGAGGACGCATGTGGAGATATGGCAGCTGATGCTTTTCATGGCTGGATTCGCCATGCTAGGCGATATTACCCCCGCTGCTTGGCCAGGCAAAACATTGCTTGTGATGTGGATGAGCTGTGGCCAGACCGTAACTGAAGGGAGGATGCGGAATTGTTTTTTTTGTTAGTTTTTTTTTTGGTACTGTAACTGTATACGGTAAATTCTTCTGTTGTTGTGTATGTAGTGTATGTGCAACTTTGTGTTGGTTGGGGATGGGAATGGCATGTACACTGTGTACATTGTTTTTTGCGGGAAAAATGTTACCATGTATTTGTGTGTTCTGAGTATAAAAAACAATATTCTAAAATATTTTACAACACACTTATGTATGTACTGTCTGTAGTCAGTGTAACACTGAACCAAAAAACCAAGTCATTGGAAAACATTCCATTCATCACAGTGTTTTACACTGAGCACATCAGTGTTCAGCTGGTTCTTATAAATGTCTATTCATATGATGGTTTGTGTGTGTCATTTGAAAACATAAACCCATTTTGAGAAGAAATAACATTGTTTAGAATGTAATGTTTCATTTTGCAGGAGAATTGAGGGGTTTTGCCCATTGTGTGTGTTATTTTGGATTTGTGTGTAGAGTTCTGAGAATATGAGGCATGCTTCCAGAAAATGTGTGTAAACAATTGAGAAAAACTGTAATAGTTTTAGAAATTGTGCTGTAAGAATCATTGTTAGTGTTTACAGTTTTTTCTGATTGCTTACAGTTTTTTCTGATTGCTTAAGCACATTTCTGTAACTATTGGCTATTTGTGCAAAACTCTACACACAAATAAAAAAACCTTACACCAAATCAGCAAAACATTGTAGATCTCTTGCAAAAGCTAATACATCTTGCTTAACTCTTCAAACCTTTGTAAAAATGGTATTTTTGTACCACACAGTTAACACAAACCATCATATTACTAAGCACACAATGTGCCAACTACACACTGATGGTATTAACTGAAAACACATCTGGCTTTTGCTTTCTCTGTGCACAAGGTCTGTCCATGTGAGGTCAAACTTTTGCCATAAATAGTTCTATAGAAACACAGGGATTCAAATTTCAAGTATGAATGTTTATTCACACACATCAAAACAAACACTAGAAAACATACAATTTCACTGAAAGAGAGAGAGAGAGAGAAAATCAGTCTCATTGTCTCTCTGGGTCCGGCCACAGAATTTCATCAACGTCGCATGCAATGTCTTCTAGTCCAAGGCACCGGGGAACATGTCTCCTGGAGTGCCGTATCCAGGCCTGACATGATGCCTGGTCCATATCCTCGCATGCCTCCTTCCAGATGCAGGATGTCTAGCAATTCTATGGAGTAACAGTTTCAGTTTTACATGTACAGTATTGATGTTTTTCTCATTAGAGAAAAACTTAGAGTGAAGGAACTGTACTAACCCATTCTCATCAATATGTCCTCATGATGCTTGCTATATTGTAGCGGCTCAGGCTGAACCCGTTGTCCAGCTTCCCTCAGGGTCATTCCATGGTTGATCACATGATCCACTATTGTAGCTCCGATGACATCAGTAATTCTATTTCTTCTTACCCTTCCTCCTTCCTCTTCACCTCCTCGTCCTCTTCCTCTTCCTCCTGCTTCCTCATGTCCTCATCCTCCTCTAATTCTCACTCTTCTCAGTCTTCTTCTCCCTCCATTGTTCTCCACACTGAAGCTTACCTGTGGCTTATTCACAGCTCATGCTGATTGCAAAGTGAACTAATGATGTAAAACAGTTCTCACATGTGACAGTGTAGCCAGACAGTTGGCAAAATAGTGTAAATACCAGCCATACATGTGTATAGTTTTACTAGGAGTGTGTTGATCATTTGGAAGTTGTGTGTAAAGCAGTGAGTTGTGTTTACAGTTCAGCAAAAAGAGTGCTGTGAAGTGGATTATATTTATACATTTGCAAATTGTGTGTTACAAAAGTGCAAATTGAGTGTAAAGCAGTTTTTTTGCTTTTAGTTTTGCAAACTCAGTGAGTGATTTTGCTATAACTATTAATAGTTTTAGAAATTGTGCTATAAGAATCATTGTTAGTGTTTAAGCAATCAGAAAAAACTGTAACTGAAAACACATCTGGCTTTTGCTTTCTCTGTGCACAAGGTCTGTCCATGTGAGGTCAAACTTTTGTCATAAATAGTTCTATAAACACACAGGGATTCAAATTTCAAGTATGAATGTTTATTCACACACATCAAAACAAACACTAGAAAACATACAATTTCACTGAAAGAGAGAGAAAATCAGTCTCATTGTCTCTCTGGGTCCGGCCACAGAATTTCATCGTCTCATGCAATGTCTTCTAGTCCAAGTCACCGGGGAACATGTCTCCTGGAGTGCCGTCCTTCCAGATGCTGGATGTCTAGTACTTCTGTGGAGTCACAGTTTCAGTTTTACATGTACAGTATTGTTGTTTTTCTCATTAGAGTATGGTACACCTACAAAACTTAGCGTGAGGGAACTGTACTAACCCATTCTCATCAATATGTCCTCATGATGCTTGCTACAGTGTAGCGGCTCAGGCTGAACCTGTTGTCCAGCTTCCCTCAGGGTCATTCCATGGTTGATCACATGATCCACTATTGTAGCTCCGATGACATCAGTAATTCTATTTCTTCTTACCCTTCCTCCTTCCTCTTCACCTCCTCGTCCTCTTCCTCTTCCTCCTGCTTCCTCATGTCCTCATCCTCCTCTAATTCTCACTCTTCTCAGTCTTCTTCTCCCTCCAATGTTCTCCACACTGAAGCTTACCTGTGGCTTATTTACAGCTCATGCTGATTGCAAAGTGAACTAATGATGTAAAACAGTTCTCACATGTGACAGTGTAGCCAGACAGTTGGCAAAATAGTGTAAATACCAGCCATAAATGTGTATAGTTTTACTAGGAGTGTGTTGATCATTTGGAAATTGTGTGTAAAGCAGTGAGTTGTGTTTACAGTTCAGCAAAAAGAGTGCTGTGAAGTGGATTATATTTATACAATTGCCAATTAAAATTACAAAAGTGCAAATTGAGTGTAAAGCAGTTTTTTTTCTTTTAGTTTTGCAAACTCAGTGAGTGATTGCTATTACTATTAATAGTTTTAGAAATTGTGCTATAAGAATCATTGTTAGTGTTTAAGCAATCAGAAAAAAAACTGTAATATTGAAAGTCAAAGCTGATAATTAGATTATGAAAACATAAAAGTAATGAAGCAGTTAAAGTAGTTACTTGTGGCTAGCTTGCTGAGCAGATGCAGCTCATGAGCGAGCGGTCAGAGCGGTGGCTTTGTGTCTGATGTAACAGCAGCAGATACACAAAAACGTCTCCTCTTCACAAACAGTCTTGCAGGTGTTGAAGTACAAGCAGGGCTGAATTGGTAGGTGACATAAGCGTACACCGCTAAAAGGAAAGCGCACTGTGTAGTGTTGAATATAAATTCTTATAAACATAGTGTTCTGTAAGAAATGCTCAGGCTTTGTAGCACAGATTGAAGCATGAGCAGCTGCACAAAAACTACGTCACCTCTTCACAAACAGTCTTGCAGGTGTGCTTTTCATCCAGTATCCAGTAGTACACTTTTTTTCCCCAGCTGGTCCAGTTGTGTAATTCCTGCCTTGCACTGCCCTCTAGTGGCAGATCAACTCTCCTTCTGCAGTCATTCTGTTCATCACTTGTTCAGTGGAGTAGAGGCTCCACAGTTTTAGCGCCACATCCTGATTCTTCACCCCTCTTGTCTTTGTGGCCGTGGCTGGTTTACAGGTTGAGAGTGAGGCCTCGTAGTGCTCTTTGTGAAACGGGGCTGGCCTGTAATCGGCAAGGTCATTAAGCTCAGACTCTCCTCTCCCCCTCTCTCCCCGTTCATGGCATTATGGAGGCTTATTGGAATTAGTCGTCCACAGTGGAGGAGGATGTGGTTCTGGAGTCTGGAGGCACAGGTGGGAAGAAAAAGTGTGTTATTTAAATATTTTAACATGTTTATGTTTTTGTTTACATCTCTCATCACACATTTATTACTGCAATATTAACTCAAACATATATTTCAATTGTGCATAGTCAGGTCAGATTATGTTGAATTACTTGTCATATTTTCAATATTTTGGAATAATTTGCCATTATTCTTTGTACTGCTGTTCATGAGTGGCTTTCACACAATGGCCCTATAGGCTGAATCCAGGAGTCAACAAAAACCAGGGATGAGGGATGAGAATTTGACAGTTTCTTCTGTCCGCACGCAGCAGTTCCAGGTCAGCCCTGTCTGGGAGAACTGTGTCAGGATAGGCCTGACAGCAGCTCCCGCAGGCGGCACCATCAGGCGCGCTGGTCCCTCAGTGAGCAGAGAAGGAGGGGTGTGCATAAAATCCTGTTATATTAAGAAATGCATCCCCAGTGTCCCAGTAACATTAAAGCAGAAATGACAATGAAACCTTAAAATCAAAGCAGAATGCATGCAATTTATCTGTTAACTGTGTGTCTGTCTGTGGTGCATATCGCAACACAAACTAAAAAAAAAATTCTGCAGCCAGCCACCAGGGGGCGCGCCAGGCACAACAAATTCCAACAACTCCACATATAATTTTTTCTTTATAGATGGTTAGTGCCATTGAAGGTAGTTATTAACGTGCACTGTTGTTTTCCTGACAACTATGATCCAGATCCTGCACATACTGATGACATCAGAACTTAAGTGACAGTAAATAACATCCTTTTACTGTATGAGATGACCTCTGGTTAGACCAACAGAAAAAAAGGCTGTAGTGATTTATCCCTTAACAACACAAGCTTACTAGGTCTCCCACTCCTGCAAGAAAGAGCTTAACTATGCTGACACAAGGAAGGTCATTACCCTAACTCTAACTGGGAGACCAGTGATTGGCTGGGACTGATAACTGCAGGACTGCTGTAAGTGAAGTTCAGGTGAAGCCCTTCCATCATCTTTCTCAGTAGGACAGAGGAGGATAAAAAAGCATTTTGACATGTTATCATGTTTAATGCCAATTACCTCCTCACAGTTAAAGAACCTCAGAAGGTGGTAGTCAATTAGTTAGAGCCAATAAAACCTCATCTGAAGCAGAAACCTGACCGAGGCTTTCAGCACGGTAGATGGATTATTAGTAAATACTGTAAACATAAATCACTGAATCAAGATCTTTCACACAATATACTGCCAACAACCTTTGGTTGAAGCTCAAATGTAAAAGAATTAATCATCTAGGTGATTTAATCACTGAAACTAAATAGAGAGATGTGCTGTCTTTGATCACTGCACCTAAAACTCCTTTATCTGACCTCACATGCAGAGCCGTTGCTTGACACTATAGGGGGCCTACAGGCTACAAGATTCTAAAGAAATGCCGCCCCAAACACAAAGACATTTACAGTGATGATTATATAAGAAACCTTTTTATTTAAATAATGTGTGAACACACATGAAAATATTATCTTAAGGAAACATAAAAAAAAACTGTACAACACAATCAAAATATATCATAGAAATATGTACTCTCTGAAGACTGTCCACAGTGGTGGAAAGTAACTAAGTAGTTGTACTTTCTTACTGTACTTAAGTAATTTTTCATGTATTTTTATGTATCCCCCAAGTTAAAAAAACAATCCTTGAGTTCAGTTGCTTCAATTTAAACTCTTGGAAATTAAAAGTAAGTACTTAAGACTTTGGTTAAGTAGGATCATTGATGTAGCACATCTACTTTTACTTGAGTATATATTTTGCTGGGTAATTGTACTTTCACTTAAGTACTAAACATCAGTACTTCCACCACCACTGACACACAAGATATGATGACTAGTATTGTTATTATTAAGTTTGTCCACAGTGCAGGATCATCAGTGAGAACTGGACACCTTGAACCTTCCTTTGTTACCAAGTCAGGTGCTGGAGGAGCAGAGGAAGGAGTGGAGGCTCTCAGGTGTTGGACTGCTGCTGGGACGTCCTCTGGAGTTTCCTCACAGGGCTCCACATGACCTGTGTGGTATAAGACCATAATGATCAGCCTGATAATTAACACTGTAAATAATCCAGATTATTCATAATGCACATACTTTCATCTGTTTAAGCACAGCACCTGATGAAAAACATAATTTAAAAAAGCCATAAAATGACACAACTATATGACAATAATTAACTAGCTTGTCATTTACAGAGAAACACCTGAGCATTAATAAACACTAAATAGACTAAATATATACATTAGTTTTTCCTGCTGTGGTTTAGAGGTCATTAACTCTAACAGTAAGTTGTAACAGCAGCACTTAGCTTAATGCTGAACCTGCGAACGAGACAAAACAAGCTACAGTAGCATTAGCATAGCAGCTACACACTGTTGCTGCATGAGCTAACAAGCTACTTTACAGCTTCATTTACGTTTTTATATACATTTACGTTTTATATCACGTCGTTATATTGACGTTTGTAACTCATTTAGCAGACGTTTGTACGCAGAGCGACTCACAGTGAACATTCAGGCTGCAGTATGAAGGAGGCTGTAGTGATGTGTGGCGCTGCGTCTCTAAAAGTGTTATGATACAATGTGAAAAAAGACAAACAGTGGTGGAGTAAGATGAGGCTCAGCTGTGTCATAGACTCTTACCTCTCTCCCGTTTCGCCTCTTCTTTCTTCTTCTTTCTTTCTTTTGCCGTCTTCCCTTGCAGCCTGCAGTGTGTGTGCTTCCTCCTTTATTTTGAACGTGCCGCTCCTCTCTGCTTCCAGCAGCGCTGTCACAGGACCCCGTGGGGGCGTGGCGAGGGGGGAGTCTGAATGTGTCAATGCGCTGGGCCAAAACAGGTGTAGTTGAATGGTGGCTGACTGACCGTCCGTCTTAGGGCCCCTTTCATGCTCGGGGCCCTAGGCAATTGCCTGGTTTGCCTACCGTGTTGCGACGGCTCTGCTCACATGTGAGCAGATTCCAGAGTGGTGAAAGCAGAACCACTGTGGAGCTTAGTGAGATGGTGAGACAGTGAGAAAGGAGATGGTTGCTACTGGAAGGAGATCAGTGATGGATGTAAGTACTAGAAGAATGCTGCCACCAGCACGTGATCGTTTCTTATGTAATGTTAGGTCCAGCCCGAGGAGAGTCAGTAGATAAAGTAGGAGGAGCTACAGGGGTGAAGCCACAGGCTCGTGGGTGGACAGACACAGACAGCCCCATGCAGCTAAGAAGCCACACACAAGCAGCTGAACACAGAAAGAAAGAAGATGAGGGCCCAGTCCCCTGTTGTGATGAAGGAGTCAGGAGACGATACATCCCATGGGAATTTATGGATATGATAAAGCTAGCAGGAAGACTCCATCTGTCAGCCTCCCCTGACAGATCGAGCACACAGTGAAGAGTAAAGCTGGAGGAAACACAGCTGGGACTAACACTGGCCTTGGGAGACATTAAGGCTCTGTCAATGTAAATAAGGCGAATAAGCGAGGAAATCATTTAAAGGAGCAGATCTGCAATCCTGTGATTCAAGGCAACATTGGTGGATGACGTGGGATCCTGAAACTGAACCGTCCACACACCAGTTGAGATCCAAGTGAGGCAGAACAACAACTGTTATTGCCTCAGGGTACACCTAATGGACTCAGTATTTGGTTTTCCCTTGAAGAACCTGGTGGCATCAATGAGGAGGAAGGAATGGAACCCTGGGTGGTTGCACAAGCAGGGGTACTGAATGAACCAGTTGTGGAAAGTTTTTTTCGATTTTTTTTTTTTTTTCGTGAGAGGCGGGGGTGCACCACTGACTGGTTGCCAGTCAAAAAAACAGCCGGCCACACCCACACCAACAGCCAGAGTCCTCACTTAACCTAGCATGCAGGTCTTTGGAATGTAGAAGGAAGGTGGAGCACCCGAAGAAAACCACGCAGGCTGTGAGGCAAACAGAGCTAACCACTCACCACGACCACGGTAAACGATCAGTGCCCAACATGGTGGTGTAAATATATGCTGTTAACAAAAGAAAACAACATTGATTCTGCAAATATCACTGAGACAAAGAGTGAATACATGTTTGACATTTACTTCCAGGCCTGCTTACCCTTCTTTATGGCTACACAAACACAAATAATAAATAGTGTGAACGTCTACACAGAGACACTGCTCTACTCATGGGGAGAAACAAATATTTAATGTATATGTATGCCAGTCCTCGCCAACCTGCATGCTAATGTGTTAACCAGCGATGCATATGACAGTGTTTATGGAGGTGTAGGTTTTAACAGGACCCAGCACAGACAAAAAACAATGTGCAACAAAAAAGGAGCTTTATTCAAAGCTAAACTACAAAACACAGGAGAACATAAGGAGGGCTACTGAAAACAGTGCCATGTCAAAATGCAAAATCAAAGTACCAAAACTAGGGAAATAAAGATCAAAAACACAAACCAAACCTGAGGAGGAAGGGAGGACAAAGAAATAAGTGCTCAGAATAGGGTGCACAGCAACACTGAGGACAAGAGGGAGGAACGAAGGATCACAGAAGGAGGAAGACTAATAACAGAAAATTATAATAACAAATGATGAGGGAACAGAATGCTTGCTTTCTCACACTCAGAAACACACTTTGTTCTGCTTGCAGAGTCTTGTACACTGCTTTAGATTTGATGCAATCAGCTGATCTAGACTCTGTGAGGGTCCTCAGTTATACATCATTGTGTCTAAATGGACTTTCTGTCTCTCTCCTTCATCCTCTCTGTCTACCTCTTCTTCTCTCTTTACGGCCGACTATCAGCAGGAAGGTTCTCCTTATGAGCCGGGTCCTGCTCAAAGTGTCTTTCTGTTGAAAGGTTTCTGTGAAGTACTTTGATTAAAATTGACTTGACTTGATTGATGTGACCAAACAGGTTTATGAAGACTCTACTGCCGGTTTGATGTGTCCCAACAGGTTGTAGAATGTGTGATTCTACAAACACAAGGTGATTGAAACAGCAGCTGTTCACAGGAACCCTGATACAGAGGAGAACAGAAACATGTAAGCCTCTGTCTCATGCTCTCAGACCCCATTCACACTGGGAAAATCAATCCAGCTAGATTCGGGCAGTATCTGGATATACCTTTTTTCTGAGTGTGAAAACCGCGAATCTGGCTATATCAAGCATGATATCAATCCACCCCTCGGAGACATTTCAGACTTTTCCTCCTGTGGTTCATGTCCACCTCTGTGTAGAAGCAAAGACACACAGTGACCACAGTACACCACTGTGACTTTTATGTGTTTGTGTGTCTCCCCCTACAAAAAGTCATTCCTCATCTCAAAGTTCACAAATCACCACACCAGCTGCCTCTGTGGTCTGATAAAAGAAAGGCCTCTTAACCTCAATAACATGACAACTTAAGCTGCATATAGCTTTTTACTTAATGTGTACACTCTGTGTTGCAGCAGAGAGGGCGTGTAGACACATCAGAAACCAACACCCACAATACCCGAGTCTGTCCCATCATTGGTCCTGAAGCCGTCGTTCACAAGGTATAAAAAGAGCTCTTTCCTCATCCACTCCACCCAACACATCAACCCTCGTGCTGGTTCATTTTCTTCTTTGTCGCAGCAACTTTCAACAAAAGCAGCAACCATGTCGCAGCTTCAGCATGCCATGATCATCCTGTCGAAGACTTTTAATGACTACGCAGGCAAAGAAGGAAAGAAGGACATGCTGAACAAAGGAGAAGTCAAGACTCTGTTGGAGAAGGAGCTGCCCAGTCTGCTGCAGGTACTGACACTGTGCTTATATTACACATTCCATTTTAACTTTATCTTCCACACCATTATATTTTCATAGCATTTGATTTTTGGACACTAAGACTTTTTCATGTATTAATGAATTCTGAGAAAACCTTATCAAGTCTCAACTCATCATGAACTCAAACTTATTATGTGCACTTTCTTCTGTCTCTATAGGAAGCAAAGAACCCAGGTGAGGTGGACAAGTTCATGGAAAGCCTGGATCTGGACGGTGACTCCGAGGTGAACTTCACTGAGTTTATAATACTGGTGGCCCGTGTGGCCTGTATCATCCATTTCTATAAGAAGTGAGCAGAGAACGACTGTCTCCGGGTGTGGGTTCCATCGGCACCAAGAAATAAAACATAAAACACAATTCAGAATGTAATGTTTTTTTTTTAACCACTTAATAAAGTGATGTATCTACCAATGCATGGCTGTGTAGTGTTGAATGTAAAATCACTTTTTTGTAGCACAGATTTAAAAATCTTATGGCTAGTTTTATTACTTTTCCAGGGTTCTTCATAGTAAATGGCAGCAAAAACTGTTAAAGAATCTCAGGCGAGGAGGAGACCAGGAAGTAAGTGTGAAGAGGCTGTGTGCTCTCCACATGCTGCCACACGAGTAGGTTGTGTTATGTTATCTGATCCTTTGTTTTCAAAATGCTGCTATACTTGAGTTTATTTATTTTATTCCAACTAGGTTGCTATAAATGTATTTCTTTACAAAGGTGGATGATATAGAGCAGCATTCCCCTCATCCTCTAATGGAAGCATGAATATGTAAGACGATTGTTTTCCTTTGTTCAGTTAAGCTGGTGTGGGTCTTTAGCATCCTAAATTAAAATGCTTTGTTTATATTTTCAGCCATTTGATGTTGTGGGGAAATAAATAAGGCATCTGTACTGATATGCATTAAAAAACTCAATAGACAGACTCAATATCAACACAGTGACAAGTTTCAAGAGCCTTGACGTGACTTTTTAACACTCCAAAAAGTTACTTGTTTTTTTGTGTGGCTGCTGCTGTTGCACATCAGACACAAAGCCACCGCTCTGACCGCTTGCTCCAGATGGTCTTTAGAGATACACCATTGATCACCTAAGGCATCGCAGAGTCAACTGGGGCATCATGCTGCCTCTTCATCCAGCTCCATGGTTCTTCCTGTCTTCAGGTCAGGTCATGGATTTATCATCAGCTGGGATAGTTAATTACAGTTTTTCTCAATTGTTTACACACAAATTCTGGTACTTGAGACACAATGACCACAACATGTAACTCATTTACCAACCCCCTGAACCAATTCTGCTAAACTACGAGCACAGTTCCTGCTTTACACTCAAATTGCAGTTCTAAAACACACTTTTTTCAAAACAGTACACACCAGTCTCTGCTTTCATGCAGAACATATCTTGTTTTCACAAGGAACACACTGCCATTCAAATATGCACACTGACTCATCACAAGGGCAAACACCCATCACACAGTTTTACAATCAGCAATCAGAGCTTTAGCATAAAAGGGCAACAGATGAGCTCTTCTGTTTTGGAGCAATGGATTGGTATATGTACTCTCACTAGAAAATGGCAGTACTGCATATCAATACAGTACTCAATGAGTACAGTAGTACAGTAGCTACCCTTGGCCCCTACAACACCGCCCATCTGATCACATTGCTGGACACCCTACACAACACACTCATTCCACCAGATCAGGTAGATGGCCCAGAGCAGCTCAGGTACGTTGTCATTTGGAACAACGTAAGTTTCCACAGGGCTGCTCTGGTTTGTAACTGGTTCACTGCCCACGCACACTTTTTAGTTGTGTATCTGCCTCCATATTCTCCATTCCTCAAGCCTATTGAGGATTTTTTTTCTGCCTGGAGATGGAAAGTGTATGACCGAAATCCACAAATGTGCATACCTCTTCTCCAAGCTATGGAGGATGCATGTGGAGATATGGCAGCTGATGCTTTTCATGGCTGGATTCGCCATGCTAGGCGATTTTTTAGAATGTAATGTTTCATTTGCAGGAGAATTGAGGCGTTTTACCCATTGTGTGTGTTATTTTGGATTTGTGTGTAGAGTTCTGAGAATAGAGGCATGCTTCCAGAAAATGTGTGTAAACAATTAAGAAAAACTGTAATAGTTTTAGAAATTGTGCTGTAAGAATCATTGTTAGTGTTTAAGCATTCAGAAAAAACTGTAATATGAAAGTCAAAGCTGATAATTACATTATGAAAACATAAAGTAATGAAGCAGTTAAAGTAGTTACTTGTGGCTAGCTTGCTGAGCAGATGCAGCTCATGAGCGAGCGGTCAGAGCGGTGGCTTTGTGTCTGATGCAACAGCAGCAGATACACAAAAACTACGTCTCCTCTTCACAAACAGTCTTGCAGGCGTTGAGGTACAAGCAGGGCTGAATTGGCAGGTGACCATAAGTGTACACCGCTAAAAGGAAAGCACTGCATCAGAAGGTTGAAGCGATCCAAGCAGCTTCATGGCTTCCAATGAATAGGTGACTGTCTGCCAGCTGTCAGCGTGACAACAGGAAACATAATCACAGGACCAAACAGGTTTATGAAGACGCGCTCTACAACCAGTTCTCTTTTTTCTGTCTCTGTAGGAAAGTTCGAAACCAGAAAAGGTGAATAAAATCTTTTTCGAGCTGGATAACAATGCAGACGGAGAGGTGGACTTCAATGAGTTTATGAGAATGGTGACTGTTTTTACAGCAGTGTTGTATGAATGCCAATAATAGAAATAAAAGATAAAATCCAGTCAATATCTTTTTTCTGACCACTTAATAAAGTGATGTATCTACTAATGCATGGCTGTGTAGTGTTGAATATAAATTCTTATAAACATAGTGTTCTGTAAGAAATGCTCAGGCTTTTGTAGCACAGATTGAAGCATGAGCAGCTGCACAAAAACTACGTCACCTCTTCACAAACAGTCTTGCAGGTGTGCTTTTCATCCAGTATCCAGTAGTACACTTTTTTTCCCAGCTGGTCCAGTTGTGTAATTCCTGCCTTGCACTGCCCTCTAGTGGCAGATCAACTCTCCTTCTGCAGTCATTCTGTTCAGCACTTTTTCAGTGGAGTAGAGGCTCCACAGTTTTAGCGCCACATCCTGATTCTTCACCCTCTTGTCTTTGTGGCCGTGGCTGGTTTACAGGTTGAGAGTGAGGCCTCGTAGTGCTCTTTGTGAAACGGGGCTGGCCTGTAATCGGCTTGCAAGGTCATTAAGCTCAGACTCTCCTCTCCCCACTTCCTCTCTCTCCCCCTGTTCGCCGCATTATGGAGGCTTATGGGGATTAGGCGTCCACAGTGGAGGAGGATGTGGTTCTGGAGTCAAGAGGCACAGGTGGGAAGAAAAGTGTGGATAAAAGAGTTTTAGATGTTTTATTATTTAAACATTTTAATGTTTACATCTCTCATCACCATTTATTATGTGTTATTAACTATAGTGCATAGTTGATTGTCAGATTATGGTAAATTATTCATAATATTTTTAGTTTTGGATTAATTTGCTATTGGTAGCTATTTAGTAAGTTAGTGATGCTAAATCTGCTCTGCAATCAGCTAGCATTTCAACATTAAATTGCCATTAAATGCAGTTATTTTATTCATATGGGATGCTGTTATTCTACACTTTTTCCTAAGTTGCAAGATTGTAAAAAAAATACATATATTTAGTGTGTTTTTAATCTTCCTGCATCAATTAAGCAGGAGCCTGTAGTGCTTACACAGCACTTTTCTGCCATTAACAAACATATCTTAGTTTTTTGCCTTTCAGATGGAATTGATGACATGATTTCAAAAAGTATGGAGTCATTGTGGAGCAAAGGTCCTGCTTTGGGCTTCAAACTTGAGCCGCATATCTGATGCAGGATATTTGCGGTCACCTAAACACAAACACACTCAGCTCGGTCCACGTGAGGAGGCAGAGCAGTTATGAATGCCTCATTCTGTTTTAAAGCCACACATCTCTGGTCATATGAGCGGGGGGTGTCCGGCTCATCTCATGGGCCGACTCTAGCAGGAAAAACCAGATAAACACACACAGCTGCTCTTTGTCTTGAAACTTTAACTGAGCGTGTTTATTTGTCCCGGTAAACGTCACTTGGCTTTTAGTGAGGGGCCGTGGTGCTTCTGAACGCTAACTTGACACATGAATGTTTATTTGAGTATTGATTATGTCAACTTCAGCATGTGATGCTGTGTCATCTGCGTGCAGTTTTGTTGCACACTATTTTCAATTAAGCTCAGTGCCCTCAGTATTAGCAGTGGTGGAGAAAGTACTGAAGCTTGGTACTTAAGTAAAAGTACGAATACCCAGCAAAATAGTGCCATCAACAATCCTACTTAAGTAAAAGTCTTAAGTATGTAATTACATTTAAATGTACTCATGCACCGAATGATTTCCTGATTTCCATTGCAAAGGATATCTGAACAGGTTAAAATAATCAAAGAAATCATCTTAAAATTAAAATTGATAATGTGTAGTTCATTTACATTTTCAGTACAGAACCAGCTATGGACAGGTCTGTGTGTCATGAGCAGGCTGTGAGCATCAAGTGAACAGAAAAATAGGCATTCACCACCTGTGTTAGCAGACAGGAGCTAACTAGCTCAGCTAACTGAGCCAGAGCACCGGCATCATGACTGAGGCTCATTATAGAACAACAGCTGGCAGCGTGACACCATCTCCATGCAGAGTCTGACCTCACATCAGTCCAGCGAGCTGTATGAACAAACTGTATTCATAAATGTACTTGTAACTAAAGACATTTTAAAATTCGTAGTGTAGAATAGAAAGTACAGATACTCGCTGCAGAATGTAATGGAGTAAAAGTATAAAGTATAAAGTATGCACTATTATTACTTAAGTAAAGTATAAATACATAAAGAATTACTTAAGTACAGTAACAAAGTACAAATACTATTACATTCCACCACTGAGTATTAGTGACCCACAGAAATGTAAGGAATAGTTAAAATAAACAAACTCTGTATCCCTAGTTAACATCAACGGTGATAAAGCACAGCATTTAGTATGTAAATCCAATGTACAGGTCCTGTAAGTGTTTGATACTAGTTACTGGCTGGGATTATTTAACTACTTATTTTGCATCGTGTTGTAGGTTTGCAGGGTGTGTCATATTCCTTTACTCGCTTCCAAGACTGACTGTTGGCTGTGCACTGCAGGTTTGTGTACCGCCCAACAAACTGTCGCCGGGGCCTAAACAACATACCACAGAGTCCTCATACCATGCATTCCTTTCAACTTAGCGTCACGGAGGCCATTTCTGTCAAACAGGATGCTGGTATCTGTCTGCTTGGACGTCCCGCGTCCTGATTACAAAGCCAGCTTTCTGTCCTCTGCATAACTGAAAAGAAACACAAAACAGCCCTGCTGTCACCTTTGACCCACTCACTGTGCAGGAAGCATTCGCTTATTTACATGAGATTTCATGAAGTCGAAGATTAATAATAATGGCCCGAGGCATAACTGCATAATGTGTTACCTTGAAATACAGAGGAGCAGGTTTAAAGGTACGAATAAAGGATGAGGAAGGAGCGTGCAGACATGTGACAATAAAGCTTTTATTTGATTCTGTTTTATGTTTTACTGCTGATTTGCATTAATATGACATTTCCAGATGCAGACATGAAAACCAGGTAGGTGCTGCGGCTGCTACTCAGGAGCTCTGATGATAACCTTTTAGAGTGGTAAATCTTATCATACTTACTGTATATAATGTAAGTCACTATGTAGTGTTTTGACATGACAGGTAGGTTCACTAAATAGTGTCCTTATACACCAGACAGTGTAGTTTCAAGCATATATTAGGGACTATTTTTAGCAGTGGAGGGATACATATTTGCAGCTGTAACATTGAGATTTATTTATACAGCAATGCACATGGGATTTATGAGATCAATAATACATACAACAACAATAATAATAATAATAATAATAATTTACATTAAAAGTCAAAAATAGTAGCAACAAAAATTAAATAAACCGAGCTGTTAGAATAAATCCTCAACAACTAAATAAATAACTAAAGCCCATTTCGAGGAAAAAAACCCTGCATAGAATTTAAAGAGTTTTTTTTATTTACTAACCCTTTGTTGACTGTTTTTGTGACAAATCTGTAACATAAAAACAACAACAACATCTGCATAGGCACAACTTGACTGGTATAAAGGTACCGGTGCTTTCCCTTTTCCCTATTTTCAACATAAAAGTAGATTAATCTCAACTTCCTCAGACTTTAAACCTTCATTCTTACCAGTCGTTTGTGTGTTAAACAGTGTCTGATCATAGCAGAGCTAAACTGTGAAACTGTGACTGTAAACCTGTTGAACTGACTATCAGTAACCTTCCATCGTCTGCAAACATCAGGCAGGTTGACAGAGGACTGCGAGGCTGCTTTATTTGCATTGAAAGCACATTCATGCCTGTACTGTGCTGATAACAGGCACTCTGTGGGAGATGTGAACCTGTGGTGTAATCCACATTTTCCTGCTTTTACAGCCACTTGTCTGTGACGTAATTAAAAGCAGCAGCGTTTGTCCTGATCCTGAACAGGCCTGCTCTCTGTCTTATTGTCTTATTCAGTCCCACACACATACAGCCAAGCACATGACAAGGGCACTTTGTCCTTCTTTAACGTCAGTAGGCAGTAGGCAAGATCCTTCAATCACACACTGTCACAGTTGCATCACCGCCAGACAGACCATACAACAAAACTCAGATAACTTGCTGCATATTTCACTCTGGTCCTTAATCCTAATGCAATAATTAAGTGCTTAAGAGCCACCGGTGGCTTTGTAGAATTATGGGAGGAGACCCAAATCCGCATCAGACACATGATCTGTATCGACACCTGATTGATCTCTGTGTACAATGAAGCTCCTTCAGATCACGAGCTAATGAGCTCTCCTGAACAAAGATAAAGAAAATAACAAGAGTTCACAGCACAGGTTGACCTTTTACACTGTCAGGCTGCACATAGTCAGACCTCATTGGCCACCTGGTATAGTATTTACAGTTGATGCTAAAAAACAGTGATGCTAGTAAAGTGACAGACAAAATATGTGCAAAAGAAATAAAATAAAAATAACTGGAACTTTGCACCATGTGATTAATTTACACTATCCTAATCCTATTTTGAGTTCAAGTTTGTGGAAAATATGAAGGAATTCTATGTAAATGCATAATTATAAGTATCAATCAGGACAAAAATAATCCATTCACACAAAACAGTAAGTAGCTGACAGAATATTGTATAAGAAAATATGAGATAAACAGCTGCTACCCCTTTTAATCCACACTGGTGACTCTTGACCATATTCTGATCTGCTATGTCAGCTCTAGTAGCCAACTTATGGTACAACACTTCAAGAATGTGTAGCTTTTATTGTGTATACGCTGTGTATTAGACATTATGGTGTGAGCCATGAATATAAATATATGCATGTGTTGCCACATTTTCATTGTTTCCTGTTTCCAAATGTGTAACATTCCTCATCCAGAAAGTGCCACTACAACATTACTGAAACAGACCCTAACCTGCAAGACACAGCATGACCACAGCAACGAGCAATAAAAGCAAGAAGTGTGTGTTTATTATTATCTTTCTGAATGGCCTGAGGTGATGTACGGCACAAGTATTGCACAACTGTGAGCGCAGGAAACCACACATCAGCCAGCCACACAGTTAGAAGAGTAAGAGCACACACACAGACACACACACAGACACACGCATGCATGAATACACACATCGTCCAGACAAAGAGCAGACAGTGGTAAACAGGTCTGGAGACTGGAAAGAGGAACCAAAGTCACATGGGTTGTGATAGTGGGTGGGATTTTGCGTCTTCTCCAAACATGCTGATTGGTCTCTTTGATTAAACACTCTAAATGGTGATTGGTCTCATAATAGGCAAGAATTTAGTTTCTGTTGAAGGATTAGTGTGTGAAAAGTGTGTCAACTGAACAGGGGTTGGGAATCACCTGTTGTTAGCTGCACATGATGGCATCAGTCTGCTATAGTGGGCCCTGACATGTGACTGATGATGGTGATGATGAAAGATTTTGGCCTCAATTCACATTTCCTGTTTAGAGTGAGGTGTTAATACAAATATGATACATGATGTGTATAATTAAAATTGTAATAACACAGCATCATTCAATTGCTTCACTAAGTACACTTACTACAAAAAAATTCGGACATATTAGCATACTGTAAATCAATAATGAGTCTGTGTGTGTGTGTTTGATTTAGTGAACCATCATGTGGTCATTAGGCTAACAGACCTAACACTTCCTGGACTGAAGTATTTCAAACTTCCATGTCATGAGGTCAGTCATGAAAATGTGAATTAATTCATAACTTTTTTTATTTGCATATTGTTCTGTCTCTTACTGTTCAAATAAACCATATCATTGAATAATGGACTGATCATTTCTTGTTAGTGGGCAAACTTACAAATCAGCAGGAGTTCAAATTTTCCCTAACTCTATGTGTACAGAGG